>NW_023998434.1:809094-818349 GCF_014805625.2 Glossina fuscipes | reverse complement strand
TCTGAACACGATGAAATGTATACGAAAACTGCGTAATGTCTATTTCATCACAGTTTTAATTCTAAGCAGGCATGTCTAAGCATGTTATCACATAATATAAATGCATTACTGAAAAGAGAGTATAAAAAAACAATTCTCTTTGATCTCTGTTGATTTTTTTGGGAAATCTTTATAAAAAGGCGCTTATTTTAATTTTGCTCATATTAATTTTGATTTAAATTTGATTTTTTAAATACAATATTTTAAGAATTATTTTAACTTTTCTTGTCTATTTTCACGGGCCGAACGAAGTAGAACATCGTCACACGAAGACTGCGTAATACGTATTTCACCATATTATTAAGCAGACTTGTCTAAGCGTGTTATCACATAAAGAGTTTATAAAAGCAATTCTCTTCGATCTCTAGTGATAGGTTTTTTTTTGGGAGGAATTTATGTAAACAAGCGGTTATTTGTGTAGAATAAAATTAACATAAATATGCAAGAGAGAGCAGGGAAAATAAATTTTTTTTTTTTAATTAACTTCTTTTTGTGCTTATATATTATTATACATTTACATAGTTTTCGTTTAAATATTTGATCAATTTCCGTTCAATTTAAAAAGAATTCCTGCTCCTGTATTACTAGATTTTGTATCCAAGAGCATATTCACCTGAGCTCACTCACACAACGATAGAAATAGTGCAAATTTTAACATTGAGGATGCTTTTCGTTGTAGATGGAAAATCAGAATGTGCTGTTCGTATGAGAAAACTGGCGTGTTAACAGCTATGACATTGCAACTGATTTGAATATTTAATCACGGTTAAATGCAAACAGGGTTAACCTATTCACTCTGTGAATATATTCAACATTTTTTTGAACAAGAAAGGACAAGGCATATCATTTGAGGCTAAAACATGAAATTTGAGAATACTATGTGAAATTAATTCTAACCGAGACACGAAGAATTTCCTCCGCCTTTGCATTAATCAACGCTAAGCTACAGAAATTGTCAGCCTTTTAAAAGTTTGGTGTTTCACAATGCAACTTAAGCTCGACTCTTGCACTGTCAGGAATTAAAAATAATGCATCGTGTTTAGCTTTTTTTTTCTTGAAAAGAAACTTGTTTCCAATAAAACGACTACCGTATGTTAGTGACAACGTTAGAATGTACACATCAACACAAAAACGCAAATCAAGAGATTTGCACTGCGATCTGGAAAGAGTTTGCTTCGATCGATTGCTGGCCCCTTCTCAGATTGTCCGTCTGTCTGTCTCCATCTATTTGCCTATCCGTCCATCAGCCTGTTCATCTATGCGTCTATCCTGTTGTTAGTTTCTTCACCTGTTTGTCTGTCTGTCCATCCTTACGCCAATCTTTCCCTTTCATGCCTGCTTATTTCCCGTCGGAGATTTTTCTATTGCTACCCATCTCTTCAACTTTTTTTTTTTTTTTAGGTAAACTGTGCTTGGATATAGAATGTTAGTCTGTAGTAGATTATTGCTTGTTTTTGTTAAGAATGGAAAAGAAGACTCTTTTGCGATTAACATAAGGAATACCCGTAGCAACGATTTTGAGAATTAATCACAGAACTTGGCACAGAATATTTTGCAGCATACGCGATACCATATATTGAAAAATAACATATTTTTGATATATCAAGCAAAAATCTCCTCATTACCTTTTGCTAATTAAGAAGGTAATGAGTAAGAAAATTTTTCACCGAAAACTACGATCAATAATTACTTATCTTACAAGCGATGCAAGAAGGCTCGCAAAGTAAACATTATTCACTAATACAGTGAAATAACGAATTGCCGGCAGATCAGACAAGCGCTCGACACTTGTATAAAGGAGAAGCGGAAAGAGAAAGAGGGAAAACTGTTTAGCTGAACGAAACAAATCATTAAGAGAAAGTGTAGCTTTTCAGCTTCTAAAAACTACTAAAGCCACTCATCAAGCATTGATTGATTTCTTATCTCTTAATAAGTTTAAGTTAGTTTTTAATTAAATCAAGTCAATTAAAAGTTTTAAAATTTGTTTTGCGTATCTTTTTAGAAAATATGCTTGTTTTCTTCTTCTTCATCTACTTGTATGACTGCGTATACATTATTTTTGATATATAGTTGATATACGGTTGTGTTAAACTGCATTTATTTATTATGCAAATTTTAATGTTTTGTTTTTGTTGTTTTACAATGATCACCGCCCAAGACGGTATAGTCATTTCGTTTCATTGTATGCATCAGAGATGTTCTCGATTAAAAAAAAATGTCCTATGTTACTTAATCTTCCTTGCTTATACTAACTAACTTATTGCTGATGTTGTCGTAGAAAAATTTGAATTCTTTCAGAAAAATTGAATCCTTTTAAATTTGAGATAATCTTGAGCAATCACAATCTCGACTCATCGTTCTTTCAACGCCCTACTGCTTGCCTTTGGAACAATCCACTACCAAATGGTCTTTCCTTACCTTTTCAATATACCTCCATGCCTTGCCGCTCCTCTTCTGAATATATTTAATGTATTTAATGTCAACGGTAAAGATCTTCTATTTGTTTTTTGAGTCAATTTTGCCTTGTGATAATACACGATACATATATATTTCCTTCCGTTAGTTAAGATAGATGGCTACAAGTAATGTTTTGAGGGAAGTAAGTAAGGATGTGTACCCTTTGATTCTCTTTGTATATATATTATATTATATGTTACTATGTATGTATGCATTCTTTCTTATGGAAAAGTTTACCTGTATAATACAGTCACAAAACACTCCCACTGTTAAGTGAAAAAGTCGGACCAAAGAATCAAGATCAAGTAATCGAAACTGTAGTTGCATAAATGTTTACTGCCTTTGGAAAATCAAAAGCTTCTCTTAGACTCGTTATTTTTTTCTTTTTTTAATTACCTAGTATTCGTAAACTATAAGAGCTGCTGACCAAAAATCTTGCGGAATTTCTTATCAAAGCCCTAGTAAGCGAACCGGTCGGATCGGTGTTTGCCTTGAGTGTGTTGAGTATCCGAATTTCGTTTGACATGTTTTTTTTCTGTTTGTATTTTTTATTTCATTTTCGTTTCAGTTTTGTATATTTATATATATATATATATGTTTTTTTTGTTCTTTATATAAAGTAAATTTTCTTTTTGTTGATTTATTTCTTTTATTTTGTTTATTTATTTGTGCAAATTAAAAGGATTTTTGTTTAGAAGTTTCTCTCCCTCTCTCTTTCTCTCTCCCTTTCTCCGCATACGTGCATATGGGTTTGCGTGTCTGCATAAATGCACGCATACATACATACATATACGTATCAAAAATTAAATAACATTCTCATAGAAAGAAATCTTTAAAAGTAAAAAAAAAAAAACAAAAAAAGAAAACCAAATAAAAACCTATTCGTGTAGTTGTCTACACAAGTTTCTCTCTCATACATACATCAGCAGCATATGTATGAACAATTGTATTATAAAAAGTTTCCTTCTTTTTTTTTTTTTTTGTTACACAAAACTTCTTTCATTGCATATGTGTATGAACGTTTGCTTGCATTTATGTGTGTGTGTGTGTGTGTTTTTTTTTTTTTTACAAGTTGCCTCTTTCTGTCTTTTCATGGCTCCAACTCACAAAGGAATTGTTATTAGATCGCAATTGTTAGAGCATTTTAAGTGTGTTTGTAAAAGTTTTTACGAATTTTTTTTTTTTTTTTCTTTATTGCTTTCAAAAACTAAACAATTACGTTTTAAGAGGTTTTTTTGTCCTGACGAAAAATTTTTTTTTTTTTTAATTTTTTTCTTCTCGAGGTTAAAATGTGTTAGGAAAGTTAAAGAAAACCACGTTTATCGTTAATTTTGTTTGCTTTTTCTGTGCTAAGTTTAGGTTCTTCCACTGACTGTAAAGTCATTTGTGGCGATATTTCCTTTGAATGCAAGACGTGTTAATTTTCATTTTTATTTCATTTATATGAAATAATAATCAGGAGCGCTATAAACGAATTGGAAAAAGTTTGATCGTGTTTTTATCTTGCCCTAACCTCAATTAATTTTAATTTTTGCTCTTTTTTTTTTTTTGGTCTTTCATTCATTTCCAATATTGAAGTTCCTTGTAGGTCTCACTCTGCTAAGGAGCCTTTTAAAGGTTATTTGACAAAAGTGTAAAAGCATTTTTTTAATCTTAGCAATGCTATCCAAGCAATGATAATTGATTGAATTTTCCGTGAAATGTGAAAGCTTTTGTTCCATGGAATTCCTTTGTGCTTTTAATATTGCCGGCGTAATGAGATTTAATGACAGCTACAATCATTGTGCACGCAGATAGTATCTTAATTGCTCATACGACCCGCGACACACTTATCACACAATGCAGACGAATGTCAAATTCATATACAACGTTGCACGATTACTAAGAGACCAAAAAGGGGGAGGCATGTGAGGTAGAAAGCGATGCAGTAAGAAATCATCGAAAGATACGCATATTTTGCCCATGTAGGTCTATATAGAATTAACTGTCGTTAAAATGTCTGTCACTGAGTCCAGGGTAGTAACTTCGTTTGTTATGGCTTATTCTCTCTCTTGCCTTAAGATCTACAGCCGAATTGTTTAGCTGTATTCCTGACCATATCTCTGCAATATTTACTTTGTTTCTCTTGCTTTCTCGTTCTCACTGATCAACTGGATATGTTTTACGCTTTGCGTTCTGCATCCCTGCATGGAGGGCTTTAAGCAGACCCTAGATTTTCTTTTCCCATATAAGCATAGACTCGCCAAACCGCCTGGTTGTCTCGCAAACTTTTTTCCCTTATTGAGCTCTTCACACTTTTCTCGCATTCATGTTTTTGTGTACAGAAAGCTGCTACATTTTTTGAATATTCTTAGATCAGAAAAGTAATGTAGTATCATTCCAACGATCTCTCTCCCTTCTTCCTGTTAGTTTAGAAGATGCATTGCATTTTAGCTTTTCCTATTCCTTATGCTGTTTCTCCATCTCTAAAAGAGCTGTATATCTAACACCGGACCTTGTACATCACGATTGCAAACTCGCGCTCTTCTCTTACACACATAGATTTGAACGTCTTCCCATCCTTCCGGTAAACGAAAGTCTTTGGATAAAACTGTCGTCTTCCACGTTAAGGGGGCTTTCTGTCTGGTTGCACCCTTGCAGCACACTATTTGCAGATGTTTCTAATCACATTTATTCGAGTTGAACCTATGATATCTTGAGGCTCATTAATGTGCTGAAGTGTTTTGATCCAAGGAAATCGAAAGCAAATTGGATCAGACTATTTTTAAGACAGCTTTTCATTTAACGTTGGTCTATCAAAATAATTGACAGAAGAAAAATTCAAATACTATTCTCTTGCTTGTACATTGCGTTACATTGGCGTTCTCATGAAAATTAAACCTTTGTTCGGCAACAAAGCTTGATACTTCGTACTTTATAACAAAAATCGATGAATAATAATAAGATCTTTGACTAGAAAATTAATTTTACCGAATTAGGGTCCTCATAAAGGACTGCCCGAAGAACTACAAGGAAGACATTAGAGCTTCTTCTAGCTTAACTCAGAAATGAAGAGGCTTTTGAGAATGCTATGTTAACGCGAGCTAATACGTACTCATCATCTGCCTAGAAAGGATGTTTCAATGACTTCAATGCTTGCTATGTAAAACTATGTAAACATTTTACTCATTTCCAAATATATATTCTTTCACTATACAAGCGCATGTTGTGTTGAAAAAAATGAAAGCAAAACAAGTATTTATCACCAAAAGCTATATATTATTAGTTGGAAAATGTTTAGCTCAATTTATGTGAAATAAATTTAAATGTATTATTATTTATTGTGTGTTTTCATGCACAAATATAATATAAATATATATATATATATATATGTTCTTCCCCCCCAACTAATACATCCTATGTAAACAAATTCATTTTCCATTAGATTTATATTTACACGAAAACATATTCATGGTGAAAAGAAAACAGAAATTTTTCGAACACAGATATGATATATTCTCTGATATTATATAGTAAGCTAAATTCAACATACAATTAAAAAGGAAAAAAAAAAAAAAGAACAGAGAAGAATGCAAGTTTAACTTAATTAAATTGATATAAAAACACATTCAAGTAAAAGTATGGATTGCAAAAATCAAATTTAACAAAATTTTGTATTTAAATGAATTGAAATTCTGTTCAAACAAATTAAAAGATAAAATATTTAAAACAAAAAAAAAAAAAATAAAAAATTTATTATTGATCTATATTTCTAGTAAGGTCGAATTTTAACTGTATTATGGATAATAGGGTATTCCAAAAAAAAGGGCATGCCATCTTGAATGCCCATCAATTTTGAGTGGCAAATTTCAAGTACATTCGCTGTACATTTACTGACCCGAGCTGCGGAATATACATGAAAAAAAAATACGGAAAAATTTTTCAAATGATGAAGCTTTCGCTTTAACCTGCCTGGTTACAAAAAAAACCTAAAATGTCGCAGCTGAAGCCACGAAAGAAAAGCCGTAGAACAATAGCCGAATAATTCCTTCAACCGCAACAAGCGTCAGTTTGCTACTGTTTCACAGCTGCCAGATCTTCGAAAGTGCTGCTGCTGGTTTCACTTTTGTATGAATAAATCGATTGTTTTAGAGATAAGCTCTCTTTCAATCTCATGCTGTATTGCATGATTGACTCAAGATGAAGCCCTTAGTTGGAAATACTTTATATAAATGATATGTTGCTGTCAATATAGGCATAAAATATATTGCAGGAAATTTTCCCGAAAGATGAACAAGATGGTGTTCGATTTTTTCAACATAAATCGGGTTGTCTGACGACTGGTTCCGAATTAAGCTTAGTTAATCATCGTATTTTAACTAAGACTTCAATTAATGAATGTAATCACGCGGCGCGGGCTGGTTTGATCTTGCGTCCTCAGTTATTACCTCCTCCGATCAGATAACGATTACTTACTCATTTCATAGCTTTCTATTTTATTTTTTATTACTTTGAAGGCAGACTAAATGAATTGAATCAAGAAATTTCGCAGTCACTTCGAAGTCACACACCCGAGCTAACTTTGGCAAGAATTATCTTAAGTTAGGATAGGCTAATAAGTGTATTCTCAGCTACGTCAAGCTCATTGGGTAGTGAACGAAGAGCCACTTTTTTTTAGCGTTTTCTACTTTTTTTCCATAAGAAAATTGATACTTGAGTGACTATGGAGTACGAAATTTGACAGTGCCTAGAACAATGAAAAGAAAGCGCTGTTATGGCAGGGTACCGATGATAACACCAAAAGGTGATTAAAAGTTAACTGTAAGAATGATGGGTTACGAATGGGCCGAATCTGGCGAGGTTGACCAAGCCAACAGCTAACCAGAAATATATTTAATGCTAATTTTGTTCCCCGCTGTCTGCCAAGGCGAGCATCGAACAACGATAGGCATGTACCAAAGAAGATATCTAGTTCCGGCAAGCTAATAAACTAATGATATAATCGATAGTCCGCAAGTGATAAAATAAGGAGAGCGATTTAATAAGCACGGAAACAACGCTTTACAATTGCAAAGCAATTGTTAGGAACTAATTAATAGAGCGACTTTCAAGACTGTGCGAACAATTTAATAAAAAGATATGCGCGTGGCAGCTGACAGTGCCAGGTTTACTTAATCTTTGATGTTATTCAGCGGTATTTTTGACTCTCTGTCTGAACAGAGAAATTGTCAAACAGATAGGTGGAACGACTTTGGAAAATCAGCGAGCAAGGTTCCGGCTCCGTGCAGCAGTGTATATGTAACATATCCTTTGATATATTGAGTGAAGAAACTTTCATTAAAATGATTTCTTAAATGGAAAAGTTTTGTCTACGTGACTGAAAGCGTTCCATTGAAAACAGAAGCGGATCTTAGTATATATTCCAGAATTGCTTTCCCCATACGATTAAAAGCTGTTACAAGCGAAAGCATCGTTTACATTTGGTAATAGGTATTGATGCAAGTTTTTTTTATATGATTATTGGTTTTACAAACTAACTCCCATTATGAAAGGAGCAGTGTTTGTAACCTTTATGCTCAACACGAATAAACGATCAAATTCAAGGTATGTTACGGATGCAGTTTACATTTGCAGTGCACATTAAAAATGATTAAAAATTAATCCGTTTACAAAAGTTAATGAAAAAATAACTAAAAAAAAAACACAAAAAACACAAAAAAAGAAAAATTCAAAACTACAATGTAATAATAAATTTTTATTGCAAGTCAGATTTGATTCCGTAATAAAATTTACGGAGAATGTTAAAACAACATAAAAATAAATACACATTTAAACCAAACTAAAACGAAAGCTGTAACCACCTCGAGTCGAATATTTAATACCCATCGCACATACACAACAATAATATAACACTTCATCACATATGAAATCCATCAGGATTTGAGTAAGTTTAGATGCAATATTGCAAAATAAAGTTAAATAATGCTAACGTAAGCGTTTGCTTTATTACAAATACCCCACGAAAAGTTCTGCTGTTATCTGGCGATTTAATATTCATCGCAAAGTTGTTGTGTTTATAAAAAAATTGAAAAAAGGTTATTCTTTGGAAAATTCTTTCCGATTTGGTGGGGAATCACTCTAAAATCCCTCTAAAAACGATTAAGATAAGAAAAGAAATCAAGTCAGATGAACTTGGTAACCAATTTGAATAAAAGGGTTGGAGTAAGCTATTGTCAAAGCCAATAGTTCAAGTCAACCAATTTTGCCTGCGAATTCATCTCTTCATAAAAACCGCCATCATTCTGAACAACAGCACATAGATGCCAAATGTCAAAAGTCAATCAATCACAAGAGTGTTTTTTGTTATGATTATTCCGAGCTGCATAGCTCGCTTCATTAGCACGGTTGCATGTTTTCATTAGCCAGGTTGCATAAATTGATGGCGCCCATGGTTGCATGATTTTATTTTATTGAAAATCATTTAAAATCTTTTAAAAGCCTATGAGAAATCGTAGAAATTTGAAAAGTTTGCAATCACTTCAACATTGTAAATCAATTAGGGAAACCTTTTGGAAAATGTACAAAAACTTTGAAAAACCATTAAAAGTTTCATACTAATCAAGAATATATATATATATGTTTTGAGATCTTAGTTACACATCAGTTACTTTACAAATGCAATGACATTTTTGGTATATCCTTTGATACCGTTCCCTCTCTCTCTTTCTCTCTCTCTCTTTCTCTCTCTCTCTCTCTCTCTCTCTCTCTCTCTCTCTCTCT
>NW_023998434.1:804270-808994 GCF_014805625.2 Glossina fuscipes | reverse complement strand
AAAAAAAAAAAACAAAAAATTCAACATTAATATCAATTTTCTAAAAACAAAAAAAAAAAAAATATTAAAATAAAAAAAACCGTGAAAAAAACTTTTACAATGCGGTTATTGGATGGAAGTGCATGTGAGTGCGGTATTATAACTCATAGAAAAAACAAAAGAGCTACAAATACCCATGTACTACACACAAGCGCACACTTATATGCACACATATGTATAAATGTATCTTTACCACAAATAAAGCTATACAGCTAAAAATATTGCAACAATTGTAGCCAAGGTTTTGGCGCCAAATGCAAACAACAAAAAAGAAGAAAATATTAGGATACTGACACAAACGACTCAATGAAAAATTTCTCAGTTCAAAAGCAAAAAAAAAAAGGAAAAAAACAACAGAGAAAGAGAGAGAGAGAGAAAAAAAAAGCATACAATACAACCAGAAACCAAACGACATGATGATCGTTATTGCCCAAAAGGGGATTTAAATTGATGAATACGCTAACATACACTACCATTGCATCTCACTATATAACAACAATAATGCATTGCCATGCGTTGCGCTTTGTCATAGAGATGGAATCTCTAGTGAGCCCGTGGGAGAAGGGCAAATCAAGCAAGCAGTCCTACTTTATCTGATATAAATGTGAGAGTTATTTCGCAATACAATAAATAAATATAAATATATATATATATATATATATACACACATATATATACACATATAGTAGAGAAAAAAAGACACAAGCATATAAATGGATATATGGTGTTTTTTTTTTTTATTCTGCGAAAATTAGAGACAAAACCCAACATGAAAAATAAAAACAACAACAAGAAACTGAATAAAAATAAATAAAAATTTACACGTACGTACAAACAAGTTTTATAAATATTTCATATAATTCCTAGATTCTCGATCTCTTTCGCTACTGGTACTAAACAATAGAACCATGTGAGGCAATTTATGTATACATGAACATATATATACCATTGCAATATGAACATATTGGCTTGGCAAAAAATTTATGCTCTATATATATATGATGTGTAGCGATAAAGTAAGAAGAATTTTGAAAAATATTATCCGCTTGATATTTAACCGGAAGTAAGGGATACATTCTAGCGAAGTGATGTGTCAATTGCTATACTTTTTTGACTTTCATCAATTTTGATATTCCAAAAGGATACAGGGGCAGTCACAAAAGCCCCACAATGTTTTTGTTTGAATGTTTTTCAAAGTGACCTTCTGGTTTATTTCTAATAGCTCTCTCATCGCCCTATTAAAGCATTAATTTTACAGATAATCAAATCGCTGGAAATGCGAGAGATATCTTCAGTCTTCCCTATTATAACAAAAACTCGCGGATTGAAAGAAGACGGTAGTAGGATAGCTGTCAGCACGTACCAAGATTAGTGAAGTTTCATACCAAATGCCCAATGGGACACACTTTGAAGATATTTCTGTCAATGGCGTCGTGAGTGCTCGCAACCAACCGAGCAATAAATTCTTTTACTTGAATTAGGAATTTTACGAACGTTAGATCAACGGCTTTCGGATTATACCAAAGTTTTTACTAAAAGTTTCTCCAAGAAAATTCACTACTTTTTACACAAGGATGTTAGATAGACAGACGAACAGACAAGCTTAAATTGTTTCAAAATCGTTTCTGCATATAATAAAAGCTGGGTCCATCTTAACTTCATCTGCATATTTTATATATTCTATATAATGTAAGTGGTCTAGGGTTTTATAAAAATTCATGCTAAACCAGCTAAACTCTTCTTCTTGACAATCGTGCTATATAAAAATTTTCGCAGAGAAAACCGGAACTACTTCTATGCCGACTTGCTATGGTATATGTTTGTTATAACTATATACATATACATGTATATATTATATCTATATATATATATATATATGAGAGTTTGTTTACTCTAGCAAAACAATACAATAAATAAGACAAATAGAAAATAAAATACGAAAGAAAAACACTAAATAAATACACACACAGAAACAAAAAGCAAATAAATTCACAATTTGGTCAAATTTGTGTGTCATTCCCTTCTCCTTTCTTGCTTGACTGCTGCCTTGCCTTACTACTGTTGCTCCATTTCACACTTATACACTCTATGGGGGATTTGCACTTAGTTTAATGAAAAACTGTGTAAAATCCATAGGTGTTCTCGCACACATGCTAAAGATTTTTGTTGACAATAGTTAAAACGAAAGATTGCTTAAATACGTACATATATATATATATATATATGTATATATATATATATATATGCGGACGTTTCGGTATATTTTATTTTATTTGCTATTTGTTATCATCAAAAAATTCAATTTTTCGTTTCATAATAAAATTGATTTCTAGAACAATCGACGAAATGTTGATTTGAAATCTTGCAGATTTCGCAGCTTTAGAAAATATATCTATAAGCTATAAAATGCTTTTAGGCATTTGCGTGATCCATATTTTTTACATTGTTTACACGTCTCCATAACTGCATTAGATCAAAAAGTGAAATAATTTTAGAAACAATTGCCCACTAATTTTGATCGGATAGAAATTATGAACATGTCCACAGTTTGTGGTAGACGACGATATCCTGCTTTTTCTGTTATGGTCGATAATTTCGATTAAGTATCGATAATAAGGTTGATATGATAGAAATCGTTTTCCTATCTTGGACACTAGTCGATTGCAATAGCTACGGTGGCTTTGAATGATATACGACCATCGAGGAATTTTTGACAGCACAGCTCGAAATCTCTTTCTACGTGTGTAGGTTGATTTCGTATAAACTGAGCTGTATCTTGTGCGGATTTGATACAAAAATTTCATTTGCGGGTCTTAAGCTAGGGGCCAGAACTACTATTGTTTTATGTATCAAAATATTCATTTACTACTTACTCAGGATGATTACATTTTTAAATCCATGGAGAGGGGTGTAGGGGTTCCTGCTCCTATAACGGCTGGATTACTCTGAAAAAATAAATCGAATTTTTTTTTTTTTTAAATAAGCCCCTTTTAACGGTATAGGAATAACGGGTATAGCAGAGAGAAAGCTATCACTCTGGCTTTTATTCTATTTACCAAAGAGAAGCGTTACGCTTGGGCAACTATTGCAAAACTTGCAGGCGTCTATGGTAATTGTGATCTTACGAATGGCTTTTTGGGTTTATTAAAGATTTTCTCCTACTATCCGTTTTATGTTCAAGAGGCTTACTAAAAGCCCTTTCGCTTGAACCATATAATATTCTCTACTGCTGAGCGATCTACTTTAACTTCTCAAATATTTCCCACATTTTCAGTGAAAGCTGAGCGTCATTTATGACGTTTTGAACGTGTGTCTCATCCTGCATAAGCAGAGAGTAATCATCGAAGCAGTCGGGAAATTATTGTATGCGTTAACAAGCGTGATCTTTGCATACAAAATAGATTAGTCATAAGATCGAATGGCGCTTGGTTCGGACGAAGAAACAAGGCGGTTGCTCGATTAAGCAAAGCGGGCGTTTAGCGTGTCAGTGGTTTTACTATCTCCGTATTTACTAATCTCTACCACCGTTATTCTCTTTGTATTCAATCTACAGTCAAAGGGGAGTTTTAATGGTTCTTCTTGACTTAAGCTAATGACTGCAAATTCAAGCCAGAAGGTAGTAAATCCTATGGTAAAAAGTAATGGCCTAATGGGCAAATTTAACAAAAGTACAAACCCGCAAGAATGTAATTGAAAGACTTTCATGCTCTTAGCTTAGTACCATAATTTAATTATAATTGAATTATTCACTTAAACACCTTCACCAACTTTTTATTTCAAATCCAGGATTCTAAATAAATTTGCCCAATTTGTATCAATTTTTGTGCGAAAGAGAGCACTTGCTTACTGACAATATTTGGAATGGATATTGCATTGGCGGACAAAGGAACAGACAGAATTTTCTATATGGGTTCAGAATTTGATGCTGATCTGAGAATTCGTTGCAAACACTTCGACAAAACGATTATCTCCCCATCGCTTAAGCTGAGTTTATGCTTTGGCTATACCTATACTGTGTCCAGTGTAAATAACGTCGTTCCAGGGAAACCTAAGCTCCGAACTAAACTGATCATCATTATAAAGCATTATCACGCCAATATGATTCCCATCGTCTATGGTTGTAATAAATTTTTTAAACTTTTACAGAAATAAATGTCTGTCTGCTTGGGTTTATGGTGACTTGATACGTATTTTCCTTGCGTCCTATTTTTTTTTCCGTTTTTTTTTTCATTTTTTCTTTTATGCAAAGATAATAAACACTACAACATCGTTCTTTCTTCGTCCGGTCTACGTAGATATTGCAATTTGCAATTTAATGCACAATGGATACATATATATATATATATATATATATATATATATATATGTATATATCTATATATATATTATATGCAAAAACAAAAGAAAAGCAACAAAAATTTTAAACAAACATGAATAACTCAGTAATTTTTATGAAAAGATTGTGTTTGAAGAAGAAAAAAACCGCATAAAATATTTTCTCATTTAATGCTTCTTGGAAAAAATATATAAATTTTATTAAATATTTCATAAATATATACAAATACAAGTCGTTATGAATATCGTTTCGCTCGTTTTGCTTTAACAGCTTTGCAAAAACAATTTACTTGAACAGGAAATTAACGGATATCCGTAATACCAAAAGAACAAATATAAATAAACCAAAA
>NW_023998434.1:774235-804170 GCF_014805625.2 Glossina fuscipes | reverse complement strand
AAAAAAAAAAAAAAAAAAAAAAAAGAAGAAAATGAAAAAAAAAATAGCGAAAAGAAAAAGGATTAAGAATGAAACGTAAAGAAGAAGAAGAAAATGGTTATTACGGGTATTATCGCAACGTAAATGACATAAAAGTGATTTCAGTTTTCCACCATATCAAGACGTCTTACAGATGATGCACACAGTTTTTTTTTTTTTGTTACATTTCTACATCATATGGCCAGCGTAGTGTGTACAAAAAGGGAAATTTTTTTTCTTTTTTTTTTTTTCTATTTGCACAGCCGGAAGATCTGCTCCGCTTAAGAGCATTTGTAGCGTAAAGATGGCGGGGATGATACATTTGTTTTGAAAGTAGCCTAAGATATCTAGGTTTTGAAAGCGGTTTTTATTTATTTTTTTTTTCTTTTAATTAAATTGTTTTCCAATGGTTTTATACAACGAATGCATTAAGATTATGTATATGTTGAGTACAATGGTTGTCTTTTAAATGGACCCAGAACGCAGTTGTTTCAATTTTCACTCAAAAAATCTCTGTTCTGACAGACCTATGCAGGATTTTTGGACTGTGGTTATATTAATATTAGGGTAAATCGAATTTCTAATATTTAAAAAAATTTAATTCCAACAACTGATCGGCTTGAGTGATAACGTACAAAGTTTGATAATATATCTTGGAAATGAAGCCAATCGGATAAGGAAATCGACAAAGCCTCATAAACAGGCGTTCCTTATATATGAGACAGCTGATTCGTATCGCGCTATATCGAAAATGTATTATACTAAACTTTTTAATTAATAAGTTTAAATTAAGGTATGATATAAGGCAATGTTTATCGAAATACTTTTATACAAGACTTTCAAATAATACCATGTGGCGTCGAAGAATTTTATATAATAGGACGCCGAATGGAAAAACAAATAACAGAACTGTTGTTCGCTACGGCCTAACATTAAACACCCTAGATTAACTTGCAGGTATTCATATAATGACTTCTTAAGATAAAGCGTTGAAACCGAAACAGTGGCTTGATTTCAATTATTTGCAATAGCGTTCGTACATGAGTGTAAACACTTCGCCGAAATTGCATTCTGTACATTGATCACAAAAGAAAAAAAAAACAAGGCGGACGAAGGGACGGGGACAGACAAGCGCTTAGATCAAAACAAAAAATAATTCTGAATCGATCGGTATAATAAAAGGTGGCATATCCCCTGGTATCTTCTGCTTCTGATAGTTGCGTACATCCGCACAACCTTGAACCATAAGTACTGTGGAATATAAAAATATGAAATTCGACTTTATACACAAAATAAAGAAAGCAATTTTCCTAATACAATTATTTAATAGTTTTTGTAATAAGACCTCCAAAATTTCCCATTATTTTCATGTCAAGTCTATGTATGCAGGATGCTCAAACCATCACATGACGGCCTCCAATTTTAGCAAACTTAATCTACTTCCGAAAGTTTTATTGTTATATTCTTGCGTCTCCGTTATAAAAAACTAGAAATTGTAGCTTGATTTTCATGATACTAATCCCGATTTATATCTGGTTCTAAAAAATAGATCTATATTCATATAGATATATATATATCTATATATATGTAGATCAGATTCAAATTCCTTATCGTTAATATCGTTAATATCCTTGCTATTACTTATGAAATGTCAAACCTCTATCTGAGCAATCTTATATAGATTGTGGTCTAATAACGATAATTCTTTTCCATATCACGATTAGGAGTACGATGTTACATAGATAATTGTCGAAAATGAAATCGTTTTCTGCAGGATTCATCCTTGGATAAAAACACGTGATCTATAGCTTAAACATAAAAGTACATAGACGGACATCAGGCAGACAGACGGACCGACATGTCGCAATGGTGGATCTATATTAAGCTCTTTTCGGTGTTAAATACGAACGCCCAGACTTAATTTACCCTAGCACCACAAATGGTGTAGGCCATAAAAATATATTCAAAAAACAATAACAACAATAGCTAATCTAGGCTTCTCTTATTAACTATAAAAACATTGCAATTGAAGAAATCTCTAGCGGAATATATCTGTGATTTTTGTGAAAACTATCTTACAATCTTCGCAAAGCTAATAACGTATTGTGTGATTAATAAGTAACATGCGTTACACGATGGACGCCTGTATTCGATCTACCATTTAAAAATTAATATATTTCTGTGTTCCATAAAATGTTTTAATGAGCGTTCACAGTCGGTGTGTCAGTCTCTTCTTATTTACCTACTTTGTATCTCTGCATCGTTTGTATTGCGAACCTATTGGCCCTTTTGTTATTTTCCCTACTTTGCGATAGCAGGGCCAGAGTAAGTGAGATTACGAGTTAAAATATTTTATTTTATATGAAAACAAAAATTTATTTCGCATTTGTCATGTAGATTGTACCACACGCATCCACGACGTATATGTGGACACAAACGTTTAAATATTCTTCTCCAATCACGTTTTGTTCTTTTTGCAGTTGACGATTGAAGAAAGAGAATTTCGCTACAAATGTTGGTTTGGCGTTTTGTTCTTTCGCAGTTAACAAATCAAGAACGAGAATTTCGCTACAGATGTTGACAAAAAACAAAAAAAAATCGTTTTAAATTGAAAAAATAAAGAAATGCAGGAGAACTAGAATCTCGTTACATATATATGTATATATACATATATCAAATTGATTAACAATAATGATTAAATTGTTCAATATCAGAAAAATACCGAAATATATGAGAAAAATTATCAAAAAAAAAAAAAAAAAAAAAAAAAAAAATGTAAAAATACAAAATATAGAATTTAAAAATGTCCATTCAATGTGTGGCGGGGGAAGTTATATTTCGCCTGCTTTCGTCTCTTTTTCCTCTTTTGGTTTTGTGGGGGGAGAGAGAGACCGAGCGATTGACTGTGCGCTATACGTTTACGGCCCTTGCCACGGTCATTGCGACGACCAAGCATATTACACATACTACGGCCGCAACTAGTCACGGCCATGTCGTCGTCTCTCTCTTGATTTCCTCATACAAAAATAGGCTCTTTTTTTTTATATATAATAATTTTTAACTTTTGAAAATTCATTTCGTTTGTGTGAAAACCAATTTCAACTTAATTTGTACATTTACCATCTGTTGATGTAAGTGCAGGCGGATCGAGGCATGGGTTGGACAAACGGACGATGGTGGTAAGTAAGGTATGACCAGCAATTATTGCCTCTTTGATTGATAGGTATTGATGTCCTTGCGTTTGTTCATTTTTGCTTATTCTTCTCCAATGTTTTGCATTAACTCCACATTACTTGCGGTTCTATTATGATTCAAAAGAAAACATCTTAACGCCACTGATCTTTAGGCATTAGAAGCATTTAATACTTTGGTTTTTTTTTTTTTTGTATTTTTCATTTAAAGTTCTAACCTTTGTTCTAACTCGGCGAAACCAAAAATAAAAAAAAAAAAAAAAATTATTTATTTAAGAAAAAAAAAAAAAATGACTGCCGCAGACGCTAATGGTCGTTTAAAAGTAATGCATTCACCACAAGCACCACAACTCTCTAGAATATAAACTCATCAGCAGAGAACTGTTGCAAGTGATTACTTGCCTTCTTGCAAAATATACGCTTACGTACAAGCGCACGCACGCATATACTCGTACAATAAACCCATAGTTATTTCAAAATATATGTAGAAAAAGTCTCATATAATTTAATTCATCTTCAGTACTAAGTGTGTGTGTGTGTGTGTGTGTGTGTGTGTGTGTGTTGTCAGAAACAATTTCACCTTTTGAATCCTTTCTACCTCCCTGTACGGATTAACTTTACAAAGATTTTCGAAAATTCTCGGAAAATGCTGCAATAGAATGGGGAAGCAGAGAAACAGTGCGAGAGAGATAGAGAGAGAGAGGGTAGAGGAAGAGAGAGGTAGAAGAGGAAGGACGATGGAAAATTATGCACAACACTTAACCGTTGGTTGGCATAAGCAATTAAAAAGACAGATACTCTTAAGGCAACAGCTGTTATCTTCATGCATTGTATGAATGCGCAGTAAACGAAGAGTAGCTGCGGAACATTGAAGCAAAACAAAAATTGTTATTAGTTAGCAAAGAGGAGAGTAGAGTGAAATAGGTGTTACCTCAAGGACTTTGCCATATTTCTAGCCGCTTTTCTCTCTTCCTTGTTTTGTTTTTTTGTTTATTTTTTTTTGTTTGTTTTTTTGCCTTTTTCTTAAAAAGTAAAAACCAAGTCCGTTAGCAGCTAACACATCCACCCATAACCATACCCGCCAAATTGTGTTCTAGCTATGTTAAGCAATTGCTTTCGAACAACTAATGGCTAAACGTTTACCGCATTTGTCTTCTTCTTTTTTTTTTTTTAAAGTATGTATATGGAAGATAATTGCTAACCACTAAAGATGTGCCGCAAGCTACACTCACGCACACTTGGAGCTACACGTTTACATACCTAGGCCGCCAGCTTTAGTATGTATATGTGTACGTCTATCTGCCTCCGCCTAACGAACGTACGTTTGTAAAGAAATTGTCATTTTCTTTACTGCTTAATGAATGCTTAAGTGTGTATCTTATACAATTCCGAAGTCTGTCGTTTCTAATGTTGGTAGAAAATAAAAGATTAAAAAAAAAAAAAAAAAATAGAAAAGAAAAGAAAAGAAAAAACGGAAAAGAGAAAGAAAAAATGTACAGCAACAATAGTTCCCTGCAGCAATTAAAGTACGTGTTCGTTCACTGACAACATTTTCAACGTAATCATCGTCATCATCAGACCGTCATATGCCGCTGCACTGTCCCGCCTTCATCTAAAACGTTGGAAAAGATTTAAACTTTTATTTGCGTATATTGTGTGCGCTCAACTCTCGAGTTCAACTCAAAGTTGTGTTTTTAGTTAAAATGTTAACGTGTACCGCATGTCTAGTGGTTTATGTGCATTTCCTTTAATTTTCACTTTTCTTCATACCTTGGCTCTCTTCTCTTCTCTTCTTCTCTTAGTTTCGACCAAGAAAGCTTTATAATGAAGACATCTTCAAGTTGATTGCTTTGCAAAAAAAAAAAAAAAAAAACGAAAAAAAAGAAAATGAAAATAAAAATAAAAAAACGAAAAAACGTTCTGCGTTGTAAATTTCGGCGAAAAACTTCAATTTACTTAATGATTCTGTTGAATATTAATTTTCAAACTCAATTTTATATCCAAAGGTTATATAGCTAAGTCGTTTGATTATGTGTGTTCGGCTTCAAATGATACGAGAGCGACAGATTGTTCGCGAGATTTCGCTCAGCATATATTATGCAAATCATTTTTGCCTATGGGAATTATTAGGATGAAATAGAAAACTTTAACGTGGTTATGCAATTAATTAAGTTTTTCGAACTTAATTAAAATGAAAAATTAGTTAAAAATAAGAGAAGAAGAAGAAGAAGAGGAGGGTACCGACGAAGACTGTAGAGAAGAACAGAGAGGGAGAGAGAGAGAGATAGATGCACGGGAGAGACAGAAAATATCTAAGAGAACAGTAGATCGGAGCGAGTAACAGAAAGAGATATAAGGAATGAAAGATAAAAGAGTAGGGATATATTTGTTATGTATAATCCATATAGAGTGCGTCGGCATATGATATTCCTAGTCGAAAGAAAAAATTCACCTTTTGAGGTCATCTAGGAAACACGCTTTGCATTCATTTTGTGGAAATGAAACATAATTAAGGTGGAAGCAATTAAAGTGAGAGCAATGTCTGGTGAGTATAGTAGGGAGCAGATTGGGCTAAAAAACGATATCATCTCAAGTCTTTTGACATATTTTAAACCTTTAGCCTTTAATTCGAATTATCCTAGCATCATACGTCAAAGTACCCGAAAATATAACGTCCCTCATAGAAATTTTTCATTTGCTGCTACAAAATTGTGCATTGCGAATACTTTAGGCTGAAGTCTGACGATGTGGACAACAAAATATGCTATATGATGTCGTACCCGAGGAAATATGCGAAAAAAAATTATTTTCTCCTATAATTACTTTGCATAATATAGTCTCATTATTATTATTATTAGATGAACGAAAGAAATTCCAGGACGAAAACGAATATCAGTCCCTGCTTTTCATTAAACATCATACATCACATCGCTTAATATAATGCTCCGTGTAACGAGTTTTCGAAATAGGATGTTTTACGGGAAATGATTGAAAAACTTGTACGATTACAATGATTTTCAAGAATTTAGCCAAAAGACTTCGGTATACTAAATTTCATCAAAATACCTCCAAAAATTCCGATCTATGGCTGAAGCACAAGAATGTTAGATGGATAGACCAGCTTAGAAAGAATTACTTTCTGAATCGATCGATATAATAAACGATGGGCCTATCTCAAGTCCTCCTGGGGCTCAGAAACTTACGATGTAGAGTATAAATAGCATGAGCACTAGCAACCAAGATTATCGGCCTTTTTTTCTTTCTTTTTTTTTTGAAAGTAGACTACGTAGTTACTTTAGTCTTGTAAAGCCTTGCTTTTATGTATAGAATAAAATACATTAACCATAACAATAACATTAGCTCAAATTCTTTTTCAATTCGATTTCTTACTTATGACGTGAGTATACTCGAGACCACAATTGATCCTATTTTTATTATTAAGTTCTAGTTTTAAACTTTTCCAGAGGGAACACTTGTGGACTTTGAGAGATAAGGAAAATCAAAAATTAAAAAAGTGAGAACACTAGGTTACATGTTTGTGCAAGTCTCTGTAAAAGCCTAGAGCGCAGAGAATAGATAACGCATCGGCCAATATTTCTTAGGACTTCTACATAAATATATATATAATATATATATATAATCCTCATTATCTAGGGATTGCTAACCGAAAATACTATCAAAAGTTCAACCCATTCCGATTAGGACTTCATGAGCTAGATTCCTTTTAAAATCCAATTTTTGTGTTTTGGTTAACCGAGTGCTTTTTAGTGGTAAAAAGTATTGTTCAAACTCAGCATAGGCTTGAAAAGTATTATGGGATTTCTTTTCACTGCCATCAAACGTTTTTCTAAAACACATATCGCTTTTAACGGCAACGGAACAAATGCACCACGCAGCGGGTAGTGCAAAATTGCATCTTAGTGCCTACAGCGATTCTTATAAATATTAAAAAAAAAATGGTTGAGGGGAAGATTTAGATCAAATGATGCGTTATCATTGCGGAAACTGAAGCAAGCTTTAAATGAAGTTGTATAAGACGAAGTTGATTAGTAGTAGTAGTAGTAGTAGTAGTAGTAGTTAGCAGTAATTATGAGCATTTTCGTTCGTCCAATCGAAACTATTTCGAATTTAAATTTTCGAAAATCTCAAAAAAGTTATTAATAGCGGCCATTGCCTCGTCACGGCGATTTCCTAAATTGATTGATTGATACTTGGGGCGTAATTGCAAGTTGCACTGGCAGACAATTCCGCGAAAGGTGTTTAAAATTGATGCAATACTAATTTTTTTAATATTGAAATTACGTTTTAATGTTTGCGTTTGGTCTCTGCCCGTAAACGGTACTTGGGGAAGTACTAAAAACAGCTTTCAATAGTATTATATATGAAGTTTTGGGAAATATGTAGTACATAGTACTTAACCTAATCCTTATCTATTGATTGTTGCTTTAATCAGAGATACTTATCATATATGATATCATCATGATATAAACTTATGAAATAAACGAGAAAATAAATTTATTCTTTCACTTTAGTAACCAGCACGGACAAATCCGACAAAAGTTCGTCGATCATCGGACGATTTGGGCGATTTGATAAAGCATGTGAATAATGGAAACAATTTCCTTATGTCTGTCTAACCGGCTCTGCCCATTTATTTGTTAGTGTATCCGTCCATCTTCCCCTTTGGTTAAGTTGCGCATATCAAGTTTTTCCCTGTAACTCCCGGCAACACTAAACTTAAAATAAAACCAGTACACTGAAGTGTGCTTTTTAGCCTACACGATTACCCCTTACAAAGAGCTATGGAACCTGTTATGAAATTTATACGAACTCTATGATACGATTTACATATAGCACGTTAGGACCGACATGTCAAGAGAATGCAATCTTCACTCCATCTAGGATCCCTGAAAAAATCCGGTTCTAGGCGATTAGTTCTTTCCCGTTTTACTTTTTTTCTAAAACACTCGTAGACCGACATCCTACTAAACTTCGCATTCTTGCCGTTTATAGAGAATAAGAACATGAGGCGAAAGAATGAAAGAACGAGACAGATATAGAATGAACGAGACAACGAAAGTGATGGAGATGAAATTTGCCAAAAAAAATTGCCGTCTTGAGGCGATTTACTTATACATTTTCCAATTTCTTGATATAATTTTTATTTATCACGTTTTTTTGCTCTTGTTCGTTACGGGAAAAACTAAAACAAAAATCCACGAAATGTTAAATTGCATGTATGCCTGTATGTGTGCGAGCATGTATAATATAAGTACGTTAATGTGTATCACCAAAAAAAAAAAAAAAAAAAGAAAAAAGAGTGAATTGCTAATGCTCCCTGACTTCTCAGCTAGTCAAAGTGAACGGTGACTAATTTCAGTTGTTCAGTTCACTCCGAGAACGTATTGTATTTCTATTGTATCAGTGTTGTGAAAAATAACGCAACAACGACAATAGCACACTTTAATCTACACTACACTACACTACACTACACTACACTATTCTCGCCTTTTTCATGTTGTTGCTATTGTTGTTAATGTAGTCGTTTGTTTTGCCTGCTTGCGCTTGTATAGTTGTATTGTACTAGTATTGTGTATACTCAACTATACCACGCAAAGAGAAGGCTGTTATATCTTTTAAATTGAATCGTTGTTCAACTTTTGTCTTTCTCTTTTCTTCTTATTTCCTTTTCTTTTTATGTCGTTCGTTGTTATTGTACTTTTTTTTTTACTTCTTTGGTTGCTTTCATTTCTTTTTAATGTGGTTAGTGTTGTTGTTGTGCTTGTTGTTGTTCTTATTGTTGTTGCTTTTCTTTTAGGGTTTTTGTTTTCGGTCATAGCTTATTTCGTATGCCAACAGCAAAGCCAAATTACGTTGGGTGTCCTTCTTGTGTGTATGTGTATGCTGGTAGTGGTGGGTTCGTGTCGTCTATTTCAGATCCTCCATACCATGTTACATTTACTATACTATTGCTGATGCTGCTGTTGCTTGACAGGAGTCATGTCGCCTGTAGCTTAAATCATGATTTACGATCACAGACAAGTGGTAATTTTAAATGTTCTGTTTTTTTCTACTTTTTTTTTTTTTTCTTTCTCTTCTCTTGCTTCTTTTTCTCTTTTTGCTTCATTCACGTTTTCCCGTTTTTCTCTTCTTTTTTTTTTTTGCTTTTGATATTATTTTGCACTACGTATTTTTTCCGTATTTCGTGTATGATGTTTTTTTTTGTTTTTCTTTATCTTTATCGTTATTATAGCATTGTATATGTACATGTGCGTGTTAGCCATGGAATATAAAAATGGCACAAACATAAGTAATCTAAGTAATCAGATTTAATTAAGTTTATATGCCATCTTTGTATAATATTTGTGGCTTTATATTCCTTTTTATTTCATTTCTTCTGTATTTTTTTTTTTTTTTTCTTATTTCCTCCTATATCTAATCTGGTTGTTTGTTATGACAAGAAATTTTGTGCCACAAAGGTTTACCAATGATGTCATAATGGAGATAACCTACAATGGGCAATGCGGCGTTGGGAAGTTTATTTGTCAAAGGTTCTTTTCCATTGCTTATTTATTTTTAATTTTATTTTTGCTAAAAAATTAGTATTCTACCAATGTGTTCTTCGTATCATAAACAGCAATCGACCCAAAAATAGCAAAAATCTGTAAATTACAATTTTTGACTTTTTATGCAAAAAAAAAAGAAGTCATCTTCACTTGATTGCCTCTAATGTAAAGCGAATATATTCTCAGTTATGTTTTGTTATTTTTATTTATTTATTGATTTTTCTTTTCTTTTTTTTTTAGTCGATCGAAGATTTGATCAGGAAAATATCCATATCCGTATTTATTTTGTCTCAATTAATACTATATTAATTTGATTAAATATTTATCTTTGATAATATTCTTCGTATAATTTAGAAATAAATTTCTATTATTTTATTTTTTTTTTTTTTTCTAATAAATCTTTATATTTATTTTTAAAAGGAACAAAGTGCTATCTATTTGTCCTTGGCTGTACATTGCATGGAAACTTGAATTATTTTTAACGATTGTTTTGTTCTTTTCTTTTCTTGTTGTGAAAAAAAAAAGAATGGAATTCATAACCTGAATGTGGTGTATATTATCAAAAATCTTGTTTATTATTATTGCTCTTTTTTAAATTGTTGTAATTATTATTAATATTTTCACGGTTATTGCGATTTTTCGCAATGATTTTGTCTGGACTTTTCGTTTAAGAGATACATTCGTTGTTTCAAGAGTTTATTCTCTGATTTCCCAAAGAGGATGAGAAAAAGGAGTGGGAAAGACGGAGATCGAAAGAGATAGATAAATAGATAGTTAGAGAGAAAATAAGGAAGAGAAACGAACAAAAAGAGCGTTATAGAGGAAGGGACAGAGAGACAGACAGAGAGAGAAATAGACAATGACGAAGGGAAAGAGGCCGTGGGAGGCAGAGATAACGGGAAAGAGAGTGATAGAGGAAGGGACAGAGGGACAGACAGAGATGGAGAAAGAGAGAGAGAGAGAGAGAGAGAGAGAGAGAGAGAGAGAGAGAGATAGAGAGAGAGAGAGGGAGGGAGGGAGAATGATAACGACAATGCAGAAAATATTTGAAGTCTTCTACGCAAAACTTTCGAAGTAAGAAACGCCAAGCCTAAGTTATTATCTATTTATCCCATAGGTGGACAAGAGGTGCAAAAATGTATTAGCCTACTCTTGTAACTTACATGTACTTGTGTGTTTGCCTGGAGCAATCACTTCGCAAGCAAACAAACTGCCGCGTATACGTAGTTATGCAATAAGGTTTGTAATTGAAATTTTTTCTTCTTTTATAGTTGCCATGCACGCACACATATATGCAGAATTATACTTGTCCCCCGGTATGTCTTTTGTAATTCTGTAAACGCATCCTATATGTAGAATTGTCTGCGTTATTGTGCATTTTTACAAATATGTGTATTATATGTGATCCTTTTGCACATTTTTTTTCTTTTTTTTTTTTTGCGTTCAAAACATTTTATTATTATTATTATTAATATCGCCAGAGAAATAAATTCTAAGACTAACCTCTTATAAGCATTAGCATCTAAGGCTATCGGCTTTTATTAAAAACTCTACCGCACTTGAGAATCGAACCCACGACCATTGACTTGCTAGTCGAGATTCCTCGCCTTCGGCTACTCAGGCGGATAACATTTTATTATATATATATGGATTTATTTTCTAATGTAATCTTAGAACATAAAGAAAAAAAGGTTTGCATAAAATATATTTCCGTTAGTCACTTTAAAGTTTCTGGTAAATACGACTTACAAGATATTTTAAAGATACTATGACCGTTATTAGGTTTTTTCTAAGTATATTAAACGATATTATTATTATCATTATCATTCGATCATCGTTATCATCATTAAGAAAGCATACTACGTTGAATCTATTTCGTCAAACAAGTGGTTTGAAATTTTCCCTTAAGCATATGTCCTGTGACCCTATGTTAATGCCTGAAGCGAAGACTTTGATCAGGAGAATCTTGCAGCATAGAGAGTTTAGTTATATTATGCTTATGAAAAAAAAACCATACGTTTTCAAGATTTTCCCCTTTTGTCCTTTCATTTTTTCAATACAATTTTATTGGTTAGAAATTTTATCAGATTACAAGTTATTAGCGAATTGAATTTTCACTTCTTTGTGCGAATACAGCGGACTATTGATGGCAAATGCGTGATATTGAGAAACAAATAGAAATAGAAATAAATAAGGAAATTATATTCTGGCGCAAGTGGGTCTATTACGCCTACCATCGTTCACTACCGATCAGTAATATGCAGAAACTTAGATAGTTTCTGAAGCGTCTTTCCGGATGCTGACAAGATTTTGAGAAAAGGATGAAATATCAATATTGATTTATGCTTTGCCGATTTTTTCTGTGCTTGTATCGGGTACAGCAGAACCACCCACTGAGTATGAATTCTTATTCTGTTGTGGTTTATAAGTAACGAGCAAACAATTGCAATTTTTTTATTGTCTGAATTGAAAAAGAAACTTCAAATATGTTGCATTTTCCATTTGGAACAAAGTGTGTGTATATTGTTGAAGAAAAACATAATAACACTTATACAACTTATGTTATAAAAAATTTCACGCAAATAAGATCGCTGCAGTGTATTACGTATGCGGGAACTAGTATATAAGGGAGATTTTAGAAACGTTACAACGACGATTGAATGTCTAAAATATAGGTTGAAGGTTTTTCGAAATCCGCTCATGTTAAAAGGAATCAATGTATGTAAATTTGCTCATCCGGTTAATATTGAACGCTATTAATAATAATTATTCGATTTCAATGGGCCTCTCTTCAAAGCAGCAATCAAAAGAGCAAGAAAACAAGGCTTCCGTCCATCCGTGCTTAATGCACTCAATCGGGAAAGACAAGCGCTTTTCTGTAACCATTGTATGTGCGCGTACGTCGGTGTTGTGGCCCCAGCTTGATGAGCTACTTCTTGTTTAGCCAGGCGTGTGTATGTCTATCAGTCTTAGTTTTATAATCTTTTGTTTAACCAATGTAGTAGTAAGTCTATCTATGTCCTCTTATATGTAAAGCTAACTAAATAAATTTTAAGATAGAACATTTGCAGCTTGCCACTATAAGATGAACGGAGGCCTATGAATCATGCGTACGTACCATAGCGTGAGATGTCTGAGGGGTTCTATATCTTTATTAACAGGCTCTCCTAAGTTTGTCACAATCAAAAAAACTGACATGTACTTGTCCCTTATTGAATATGCGGACAGACACAAACCCTAACCTATCGGACGAGTATCTTATATTCCCTTTAAATAGTCACTCTGCCTGTTGGTCTCCCTTCAGCCCCAAAAAGCTTGTGGGAGAACCCCAAGGTAAGTCCGAAGGCTCCTTTAATCGACTTTCCTCTCATTATAAAAGAAAGGCCTTATTACCGCTTAGTCATCAAGCGCGACTCTTTGCGGTCACCGCTTGTGTGCACCCCGATCAGCGCTTCACTTTATGCGAAAATGCTACGATGATTAGTTTACCTAAGAAAAACCCTAATCGCGTGGTACCTCCAAATTGTCAAATAGACGGGAAAGATGTAGCACCAGCACCAGGAGATGGCCATAAATAAAATATAAGACTATTTACTATTTTCATAAATAATAATGGACCGGTATTTTCCATATAAAAATTTCAGTTTCATATTCACATGTATGGTAAAAACTTGAGTGACCTTCACTTGCTTAATCCACAGTCTGCTCCGCTCTTCCGTAGTTTGTCTTGCAAGACATTTGAAAATTTCTTAAGTTCTTCCCAAATAGTAAACATTTTTTCCAAATCAGTTAGGGCTAGCTTTGAATGATATCTGTCTGCTATCGTTTATAAATAATTGAGAATACTTTCGAAGAAGTCTTTGAAGATTCGTGTACAATCACTAAAGTTGATGGAACTAGTTTTACTCAACTCAGCCAGCCATCTTTTCTTGATTTGCTGACTGACAGAAGACAAGTCTCTAAGGTACACTAACGCAGGATCGTTTAAGTGGTTTTTCGAAATCGTTTTTGAAAATTTTAAAACATATGAGCGGAAGAGAGAGAGAGAGAGAGAGAGAGAGAGAGTGAGAGAAGTGTTTTTCGAAATTTGTTATTCCAAACATGTTATTAAGATTATTGGCAAAATATTTCTGGTTAAACTGCATTGTTCAACGGATGTGTTTTAAAATTTAAATCCAATTATATCCAAATTAGTTAAGCTAAGTGTATGGTTTTCCTGCTTTTAGTTGTATTGTGTTCTGTGTTATTTAACGATTGTTTTTTTTTTTTGTTTTTTTTTAATTTTCAGTTTAGATAAAAACTAATTTTGCGCGTTCCTGTATGGTTGCTATTATTGTAATTACTGGTTATAAAAGTAATGATTTTTAATAATTTTTAAACTATTTAAAATAATAAGTGTTTGCTGATAAATATTTGCTAATGAGACTAATTTTGTTGTTGCGAATAATTTAAATATGCCTTTATTTATTTATTTATTTATTTATATATTTATTTTATTTCCTCTTGTTATGTTTTTCATTCCAGTTATTGTTGTTGTCGTAGCAATTATGAAACTCAATTACCATACTTTGCGCGTGTGTGTGTGTTTGTGTGTGTGTGCATGCTTTTAATAGACATAATTAGAACTTAAAATAATTTAATTGCAAAAATCGCATTTAGATAATAAAATAACATGGCCTGCCTGCAGACAAGCATACATATCCACGACTCGTTCACCCCTTTTCCATTCAAGCATAATTATATTAACGGTGGTAAGTAAATCACAACTCATTTCGCTCGACTTTAATTATAATTAAATAAATATGTTTTGTGTGTCCACTATAATAAACACACACACACACACACACACACACACACACATTTTCGGGGCACATACATACAATTTCAGTAATGATTTCATAACGTTTACACATTCACGGCCAATGCCGCCCAAATAATAGAAATTTCTGTTAATATGCGAGATGATGCTGGCATGAAGAAAAGAGAAAAAGAAAGGAGAAAAGGTCTAAATAAATGGTGGAGGGCAGTTATGCAAGGGATAGGCAAATGTGGAGGAAAGATTGTTAATGGCTTTTGCAAATTTTATAATTAGTAACATTTATTATTAAAACCACATGCACGTTGACATTTCATTGCTCATTCTAATGCACATAATCGCTAAGACATACGGTCTGAACATGTATAAAATATTTGAAAAATTTTGAATAATAAAAAAGAAGTGTCACCATCAGTTTTTCAATGTTATGATTGTCATAACACTTGTACATGAGTAGTTTCAAAAAAAAAAAAAAAAAAAAAAAAAAAAAAAAAAAAAAAAAAAAAAAACCGGTTCTTGCAACTGTGCGTTCATGGTAGAAAACATGAGAAAGCAAAGTAACAAAGCCGTAATTTTTTTTTTTTTTTTTTTGTGAAAACCGTGCTTTGTGTTTTTTTCGAAAAACCCTTGTTGTGTATATGTAAAAAGAAACAAAAGCAGTCACTCTATGTAAATAGATAAAAGCGTTTTTACATAATATTCCTAACAGCCGGCTACAAAACAATTTTGTAAACATGAAACTACGTAATTCTTAAATGGAAGGAAAATGGGAAATAAAATTAATCGTTATACGGTAAGCGAGGTAAAAAGTGGTCCGATCCGTACTTTTTTCAATCCTTCTTGAGAAAAATCAGCAAAATATCTTAAAAAAACAAGGCAGACACACGGACAGACAGGCTTAGATCGATTCAAAATCATTTTCTTGTGGGTGTTGCATATATTCGCACAATTTTAATATACCCTTATACCCTCAAGTTCTTTAGGATATAACAGAAATAGGAAAATTATATTCGGTCGTGACCGAATCTTTTATACCCATCATCTTTATGCTAAAAAAGACAAAAAATGTAAATGAACTAAATTTCTATCCTGTAGAATATGTAGTGGGTGCGGCTGATTTTTTCTATTTTCAAAATCAAAGTTTTTGTCGCATAGGCGTGCCAGTGTTGTAGGCATGTCCTTGGAAAATATTAAGTCACTTCCAAATTCTTTTGCAAACATGTAGGCGTTACCTTAATTTTCGCTAAAGGGAAAATAGTTACCACAAATGCTGCACAGTTGCGCAGACAGACAGATGGGCAAACGAATAGGCGTTTAAGTGCATTCCAAATTTGAAACTGGTCAAGGATTTATATATACAGGATTTATATATCGGAGTTTTGAAGCTTGTTTCTGCGCGTTATCAAGCTATTGAAAACATTATAATATTGGGTAGGAGTAGTCAACTTTTCCCGTTTTGTCGCCCATAGAGTGTGCATTTAAATTTTTTTACATTTATCTTTTTTTTACACAGGTACAACATAGTAGAGAGATGTGACGATAAGACCACCGCTAGAAAAATTGGAAAAAAAAATTGGAAATTCCATTAATTCTATTCGTATTCCCCCCATCACACGGAAACAACGCTTTTACGACTTTGTATCAATTAGTGAGCAAGAAGCAAATGAACTCTTCAACACGAAAAACGCCTATACCGTTACCTTATTTAAGTGATGAACATTACTTTTAAGAAGAATTGCATTTGTTTTGTGACCGACTGTACTCAGTGTACACATACAGTCACAATTCTTTTATAATCGTAGGCAATGTCAGCAGACAATGTGTGTGTGTGTGTGCGTGTGTGCATATAAAAAAAAGTGTGAAGTAAAGTTGTTTTTAGGACTCACTCGCTTTCACTGTCTTTCTCTGACTTAATAACACCAGTATGAGTTAAGTGAATTTGAATTTTAAATTACACGCCAGTATTTCAAAGTAATTTTGCCATAAAGTCTGCGAATAGACAATTTTGCCAGTTGTACTGTTTGTTAGTAATGACGATGGTTTTTCGTTTCACAGTTTTTGTTTTTTTTTTTTTTCTTTTTTTTTTCATTATAATATTCTACATGCATTTATATGTACAATATATAAAAATTTTATATACACTTATGCATCCCAAGTTTTATGTAGCCAACGAGTAACGTACTCTTTAAAACGAACCTTGGATACTCACTACGCAAAAAAAAAAAAGAAACAAAATTTTTTTAACAGCTGTGAACGTAACAATTCACTGATCGGTACCGTACGACTTATGGTCGGAACTTTCAAAATCTCAGAAGAAACTCTTCACGGAATCATGCTGCACGTGTTAGACAAGAAAAGTTATTCAGCCAAATATTTTTTTTTTACAATTTTTTTACCAATTTTAGAGAAATTTGTTAGTAAAGTCCACCCACCTGTGTTAATAAAGTAAGATCGTATGTCATATGCTTTAGCTCGTCAATAATTCCCATGTTTGTGATCTATTTTCAAACTTAAAATATTTCTTCAAAACGATATCAAAAGAAGAAAAGCCGGGATAAAAGCCATGACGGACAGACATAGGTAAATTCACCTATCACCAAATAGTGCACGATATGATTTCTGGAATTTTCGCATTTCGATTTTACAAGAGAGACTGTAAAGCTAGAATACCGTCTACCTTGTTGTAGTGGATATCAAATTGAAAGCTTGTGTTTGCATAATACAACTAAACGAGATTATATAACTTTGGCAAAATTTTAAAATATGCACAAAAAAAAAAATAAATAAATAAAAAAGGAAAAACAAAAATACGAAGTGTTTGCACACATATGTAACTAACTGCTCGCATTAATGGTTAATTCGTTGAGTGATGATTAAAATAATGCATGAGTTTATGTTTTTCTTTTCCAACTTTATTTCACATTTTTTCCTTCTTCTTTTTTGGGGGGATATTTCTAATTTACATTTCACAATCCTTTTTGTAGATCCATCCATACATAAAATGCAAGCATAGTTTTTGGAAAAAATCTTTATTTGTATGTTGTTGAAAACACATTTTTTTTTTAACGATACATATAAAAGTATATATCGCATGTAAAATGAAAATGAAGCACGAAATGTGATGTGTGGGAAAAAGTACCATCTCTGTGCAATTTGATCATTAAATTTTTTTTCTTGATTCGGTAAAACAATCTTATCGCCACGAGATATGTCATAGCGGCGACGAATCATGATGCATGATTATTTATAAAGGACACCTTTGTTTGGGCTCTAGGTATTGTAAGTTCATTACAGTCTTTAAAAGTTAATTATCGTGCAAAAAAAAAACCGCTGTAAAGAGTGGTTAAAGTGGTTAACTGATTAGTTAATTTATTTATTCATCACTGCTGGCGACAATATACCCAACTAAAATTAAAAACCTATTATTATTATTATAAATTTAGCCAGAGAAAAAATTCTAAGAGATTTGAATCCACAACCATTGAGTTGCTAGTCGAAACTCTTGCCTATTCGGCCACTTAGGCGGATAATTAAAAACCTTAATTACCTCGTTTTAGAGAAAATCATTGATCAAAGCTTATAATAATATCAAGGCCATAAAACTCTGAAGCTTACATCACTATGAGATTATAATTAGAAGTGAGCAGCAAAGAGTATACAAATATGTGTTTAGGGTTGATATATATTAATAAATAGAAGAAGCTAAGTAACTATATGTTTACAGTTACCTAAAAGGTGTTACTTCTAAGGTGTGGTCAGAATCCACGACTATCAAGTCTCTTCAGCTATTCGGCAGCTGGAGTGCGTTTATTAGTTTTTTTAAAAAGAAATTATCCTGAAATAAATTCGCAAGAAATAATTCACTTAAGTGCACTTTTTTCTAAAAAGCATCACTAGTGTGCGGTTACCTAATTATCGTTAGGATAAAATGATAAAAACTGTTTACTCGCGTCTGCAGGAAAAGGCGGACATTTTCTGACTATAATATTGAATATTTTTTATAAAAATTACCACCTGAACCTCTGCCTAATAAATAGCTAGAATAATGTTTCTAAAGACAACAATACACATGGCAACCCTAGAGATCTTATTCTCTAACGGGAAATAAATGCTTTCATCTCCTCGTAGGTGTAGTAGTTCGCTGTATCTTCTCGGTGAGCTATTGAAATACTGTATAGCCCTAAAGTTTTGCGCTATTGATTCCTATTTCCTATGTTTCCATTGACAACTGTCCGTTTTATGTAACCGCATTAGAGAAATTTTAATCCACGACTTCTTTCAACCGTAACACGTTCCGAATAAAATCGTTGGGGCAAAGCACGATTTAAGTTATCTTTTTCCCCATTTTAATTTCAAATAATTAAAAGTTTATTTCTGCGAATATTTATATATATATATATATATATATATATATTATTTATATACATACATTTTTTGCATTCGAATGTTAGCAAAAATTCTTTGAAACTAAATGCAAACTGTACTATATAATAAAACTTTTGTTGCATACTTTCGAGTAGTATTTCTTTTTTTTTTTATATATACATATATCCATTACCGAACGATGAGAAATATATATTCATTTTGCCAAAGCGTTTGCAACGCTCAGAAGAAAGCCTTAGAGAGAACACAGGGTATTCTTGATTAACGTGAAATGATTTAAGCACGTCCGTCTGTCCGCCTGTGATATGTCTGTTGAAAAAATTCTTCCAGTGCCAAACACGAAACTATTGACTTCAAATTTAGATTGTACGCAGATTTGTATTGAAAATGGGTGAAATTGGTTGAAGAACACGCCTGAATTATTACGTAAAGTGAGAACATTTTTGTTTATCAAAATGAATAGAAAAATGGCTTTTTGCTCATTACTCATGAGCATATAGCAAATAAATTCACAAACATTTGAAGGTATACTCTATGGGCGATGCTGTAGCATCTCTGTGAAAATCGCAAATAAATTGGCCATGCCTACTCAATTTTATAGCCTTCGCAATATTATTTTTCTTTCAAAACCTTAATTAAATCTTGGCCAGTTTCAAATTCGGAATACGCCTAAGCATATCCGCCCATCTGTCCATCCGTCCACCCGGACAATTGTGTATTATCTGTGGTAAACGCGCTTCCGTTCGCAAAAACGAAGGTATCTCCTAAAAATTCGCAAACGACCTTGAAACGACCATTTAAGTTTCGACTTTTATTCGGGCATTAGAAAAAATCGGCCATGTCCATAGAGAATATGAAAATTTAGTTCTTCTCCTTCTTTCTAGGATCGCGATGACGGGTGTAAAAGATTCCGTTACGACCGAATATAATTGTCTTACTTGTTTAAATAGAGTTTTATTTCTTTTTTGTTCAAAGTGCTCATGATATATTCATGATATCTTATATCCGTATTTATGCATCCACAGAAAGTATTACATACGGTTATGTATTTAAAACGAGAAAAGGTTAAACGAGTGGGGTTTTTTATAAGGCATCACGAGACTATAAAAATATATTAAATTTGTTCTTCTGCTTGTAAATTTGTTCTCAAGAAATACTTTTCAGTAACCATAAATATTTTATATATATAGGGTTCTGAAACCACTTAACCGCGTTCGTCAATCTGTCATTTCTTGTCGGAACCATTGCACGCCCGAATACTAATATCGAATGGTAAAAATGGCTAAAATTGTTCCTATTGGATAGTCGCTGCTTCGAGCTGAATATGAATGAAGCTAGTCCTTGCAATGTACTTGCCCCCCCAATAAACAAACTACTCTGTAAAATGTGATTTTGAATCATTATTGGTAAGCAATAAAGATAAATCACTCTGAGAAAGCTGAAAAAAAGAGCAAAAAAAAAAAGAAATAGAAAAATGAATGAAAATATTATAACCAGGCAAAGCCAGCCTAATAATACTTTACATTATTTCGTCTAATAAATTACTTTCTTTATTTTCGTTATAAAATACGTCTTCTTATTACTGCCCACTTTTCATGGGCTCAAGGTGTAATCCACCCTACTCCAAAAATAAAACAATATTTTTGCCAAGGATGTTTTAATTCTTTTAAAAGCTTAAGCAAACATTTTTTGATCCAATATATGTGGCCAACAGAAAGAACGCAGCCAAGAAAAGTTTAAATCGTTTCAGAAAATGAATAGATCGGGATAATGAAGAGTGAATCTATCTGAAGTCTTTCTTTGTATTATATATATATAAGAATCATTTACTGAATTGATCGTTGTAAGTGGAAAATTGGATGTATTTTAAGTCCTTCTGGGTATTACTTATATAATCGCACAAACTTGATTCTTCATATATACAAGCGACATCGGGCGCTAGAGAATTTCTATTGAGACTACTTTCAAGACAAACACAAGTAAACATTCCTTAAATTGCTTACAATTTTTTTAAGCCCATACATTTTAAACATATAGAGTAATAAATATCAATTCCGTTATACCTTCCTATAGCTTGTATTATAGAACGGAAAGATCTATTCAATGTTATTGTAATGGGTCTAACCCGACAATTATCGATTTATGCCAACGACCGCGCATTCTAATGGAAGGTTTTCTTCTAAGCAATCCGAACTACTACTACCGAGACTCTCTCAGCCGAGAGAGATTCTGTTTCGATTTCCTTGAATGCTTAAAAATGATCAACTTTTGGATTTATATCCGTTAGAGTTATCAGTAATAAAGAAATAAGTTTATAAATATTTTTATTAATTCCGGAGTCTTTTTACACGTTACGAATTTTTTTAAATTGAAAAGTAAATTCTTTACATATATATAAGATATATAGAAAAGAAAAGTTCTTTTACGATGAAAATTGTCATCTTCTTTAAAGTGACCTTAAGCTGAACGATTGAAGTTGAGCGTCTAATAATTGTGAGCGAATTCAGGCTGTAAAGTTTTCTACACGTTCATCATCGAATCAGAAAATGCGCGACATATTTTTCTTACAAATGCCAAACAAATCTAAATTAACATTCACTCCATCTGCTCCAGCGTGCCATCATTTCTTAGAGGAACGAAAAGATTATGAAACAAAAAACCGGAGTCCAATTTTCTCAAAAGGCATTCAACTGTGTACGATAATTCAGAGAATTGTAAAGGCTAGCAAGTATTAATTCAAATAAAATATGCATGGTTTGCATATGTTGATTGTTCCATAATGAACTGACAAACCGCAAAAAAAAAAAAAAAAAGAAAACGAAAGTGACATAATCGAAAGAAGCTGTAACATAAACTCAAAAGAGGAGGTAATGGAAATAATCGATAAAAGAAAATGAAAACTTGAAATCGATTCGATTTAGATTTACGTTTCACTTGCCTGCAGGCCAGGCCAGCCCATTATATCCGTTCAATATGTAATGTATAATTGTAATCGTATTTCCATTCGTAAGGAGGTAATAATCAAATAATGAAGAAGAAAATAGAAACTTTTATTTTTTATATATATGTATATAGTCGTTGCTTTTCATTTGATTTAATTGAAACCTCAATAAATATTTTAGTTCATCATTGCTCGACATGATAACGTTGGAGAGAAAGGTTTATAATGTAATTTATTGTTACAACAGTTAAATAAACATCTGTATAATATATAGAATACATATACATATACATATATATATATATATATATATATGATAGTGTTATAAAATATTATCAAGAGCTGTAATAATAGAAGAGAGATAATAAAATAAATGTTTCTGCTGCTTAGACTCAATTTAATGGATTCGAATTTTAATTTATTTATTTAAACTAATATAAATTATTATACCATTGAGTTTATTTTGCCATTTATTTACATTTCGTATGTTATTAAATGGAGAATTTTATCAAACTGTATCGTAACGAACGAACGAACGAACGAACGAACGTACGAAAGAGACGTGAGAAGAAGCAATAAACATAAATTTTCTATAAAATTTAAAATTTATTTTACATAAATTTTCCCTTTATTTGTAATAAATAAAATGTTAAATTTACTTTTCTTTACGATTTTTTTTTTTTGTTTTTTTTTTTTTAGAAATTTAAAAGTCTTTAATTAATTGAAAATAATTGAAAATTTACATATCTCTCTTTACAGCTTTGTTAAAAGGAAAGAATTTGAAAATTGAATAACTTATGCTTCTGGCAGTCTCTATGCTAATTGCTGTCGGTGTCGGTGGTTGAATTATTGTCTTCAACATTTTTTTTTTAAGGTAAGAACTTAAATTTCCAAAATTCATTCATAAATCTTAAGAGTATTTTTTTTTTTGTCTGTTTATGACCATTCAGCATTGACTGTGTTATATGTATCTATCTACAGTTAACATATGTTCCTGGTTAGGCCTTTTATTGCTACTGCTCTAGCTACTGTGACTTTTCGCTGCGAAGCAATGTTGCTTTCGTTTTGCTTCACTGTTTAAGAAGTGTCGCCTTGCCTGCTTAGAACTATTTATATATGTAGGTGTTTATGTGTGTATGTTTGTGTGTTTTGTGTGTGTGTGTGTGTGTGTGTGTGTGTGTGTGTTTGTATATGTTTTTAGCATGTGTCACATTTGTAACGTCTGAAGTGCAAATATTGTCCATGGCGTTGTGCATTGCTATGCTGCCATACACGATTGTTTGTTGCTCAAGTTGTTGTTCGAAAAACCCCAAACACCAGCCACATCAATAAATCAAAGTCAAAAGAGCACAAAGCCAAGACATACCAACATTTACATATACATATGTACTTACCGCTTGGTTAGCTGATGTTTAAACATAACGCATGCATGGCCTGCCTGTGTGTACGAGTGCGATTGTGAACTCATGTAAATATTGTGTTGTTAGTTATGTTCCGATGTGTTTCTTACTTCCCACGGGCTCAGCTCGCTCAGCTATAGATATTGTTTCAGTAATTGTTTTCACAAGTTGTTTTTCTTGTTGTTGTCTATGTATGCGTTTATGTCTATATATCCAACAATAAATTCTCACTTCATTATATATATATTTATATATATATATACGTACGTCTTTGTATATGTACGTGTGCTAGAAGAAGTGTTATAAACAGTTACTTGACTGATAGATAAGCTGTGACTGCAGCACTGTCGGCTGTTACATAACAATTCCAGGCGGGACAATAAAAACACACTTTACCGCACTTCACTGCACTCCACTTTATATGCACTTGGAACGAAGCCCATAATAAAATGTACCCTAGAGTTCTAAAAAATAAAGAAAGAAGCAAAAAAAAAGAAAAGAACAGAAAGAAAGACAATAGCATTAAAGAAAAGGAAAACCAAAGACATTTTGTTTTTTTTTGTTTTTCTTTTTTTTTTCTTTTTTTTTTTATAAAGTCACGCCATATATATAAAAAGGTTGCAATAAAAAAGGGAAAAAAAATCTTAAATCAAATAAAATTGAAATTTCATTTACTTGCGGAGCAGGTGACAAATAAAATAAGAATAGATTGAAGACAAAGTTATGAATATATAGTAACTCTATTATCCAGATGATGCAAAAAATAATTTCTTGAATTCCTTAAGACTATTCTTTTAAAATGAAGATAACCAAAGATTTCTGGCATTCCCTAGGGTAAAAACTTTTTCAAATCATTTTGTATATAAAAGTTTGTCGATTACTTCATAACACTTTATTTTGAAATATCATGTGGATATTAAGTGAACTTATGTAACATATTTAAGATAGGCTGTGGCCCGCTATAACATTTGTACCGCCTGTTTTCACGCAAAAAAGGTTCTTCTTTTAATCGAAAATTAACATTTTTCACTGGAATGCTAGCCAACCATACAAAATTTAATATTTCGATGCTCATCACCGAAGAATGAGGGGTACATTCATTTTGTCAAAACGATATCAAAGCCCAGAAAGCCGCATCTGAGACTCTACAATGTATATATTTGGTCAGCGTCAAAATCTAAAGCGATTTAAGCATGTCGGTCTGTCCGTCAGTCCTTTCTGTGAGTCTGTCCATCTGTGAAATGTCTGCTATAAATATTCTTCTGGCCGTTAAAACGCAGCCATCGACTTCAAATTTGACAGAAACATTGAAAGTGCGTGCACGCAGGTTACGCAACGCGCACATCGATCGAAGGAGACACACACACACACACACACAGCATCACCTAAACTGAGAACACCTCTGTTTTTCGAAAGGAATAAAAAAATGGTGTTTTTGCTCACTACTCACAAACTATAGCAGATAAATGTACAAAAATTTGAACGCATATTGGAATGGAAAAGTTGACTACACCTATCCAAAATGTACCTTTTTTTTGCAATACCTTGATAACGCGCAGCAAAAAGCTTCAAAAACCTCATAAAATATATAAATTCTTGGCCAGTTTCAAATTTAGAATGCACCTAAGCATACCCATCCGTTCTGTCTACGCAATTGTGTAGTATTTGTGGTATAAGCATTCTCCCGTGAGCGTAAACTAAAATATCGCCTAAAAGAATTTGAAAGTTTTTCAAAGGGCACGCCTACAACGTCCCCACGCCTACGCGAAAACGATTTCTATTTTGAAAGTAGAAAAAATCGGCCGCGCCCATGAAAATTCAGTTTATTTACATTTTTTTTGTCGTTTTTAGGATAACGGTGATGGGTATGAAAAATTCGGTCACGACAGCGAATATAACTTTCTTACTTGTTAAAATCAAAATGGGCTCGGACGGTAGGGTATTTTTTAATTGAAAATATTTGACGAGACTCACTCGGGTTTTGAGATTTTTAAATATATTTTTCCAAAATGATTTTTTTTTTTTTCTATTCTAAAGCATGATTAATAACCTTCTCAACGACTATTAGTTCATAAATTGCGTTAATTTCTATTCAAAAAAAAAAAAAAATTTCAAAAAACATTTTATTTGTATAGTCTTAGGTGTTCGCCCTTAATACCGATAGTTAGCTAAAATATCTTTAGGTTAATATTTGTTTGTTTATGTAATAAAAAAATTTTTTTTTTTTTTGTGGAATATTTGTATTAGTTAATCTTGCTTGGAATAATTAAAATTAACATTGAAAGCTTTTTTCTATATACAACACAGAACGGAAACACATTCTGGACCCATTCAGAAAAATGAAAAAGTAGTTCTCTCTCTTTCCTTTCAAGAGGAATTAAAGCAGAAAATTTTTTGCGGTATTTAACTCGAATGTAAATTTTTCAAATATTTTAGGTAAGGAATAGTAAATGTAGTATTTGCATAAGTAGAATGTTTAGTTTCGTATAAATATTTGTGTGTACATACCTTTGATTGTTATTGCTTAACATATGACCCGTTGAAGGTCGTAACTTGTTATACATTATACGCTAATGTATGTACATATGTTTTTCTTCTTCTACTTCTTTTTCTTCCCCGAATTTCTATTACAAATACTTTTCAAGGTATATGGAACTATATTAGATGAACATACATAAGCATGTATAGATACATGTGTACATAGATGGATGTATAAGTATGTATAAGCTTTTTATTACACTGTAAACCGATTTGAATTTCAATTTGATTGAATTTTTCTTTTATATGAAATTTATACTGAAACAGGACAGAAAAAACGAACGTAATAACCAACAACAGCAATAGCGTATATAAATGTAATAAATATATCGGTGTTGTGTTCTCCTTCTCTTTCTCTTTCTCTTTCGTTTTCTTTTTCCTTTTCGATTTTTGTAAAAGTAAATTTAATGAACACACACTCTTGTATTTATTTACAAACGACTAACCTTATGACCGAAACAAAAGCAAACGTAAGGTCATCTAGAAAAACATTTTGTTGGTATTTAAAACTCAACTCAAGTTCTCACATTCATTCCATCAAGATACCGAGAGCCAGTCTTGGGAAATATTGTGAAATAAAAAAAAAAAAAAAAAAAAAATTTTTTTTGGACCAAAACAAATCACTTTGCGATCCTTTTTCAATTATCTGCACATCAGAGAAGAACAAGTGAAAGAAAAAGGGATCAAAAATGTGTATACACTTACATAAACCTACATGCTGATGAACATACTCATATGTACATATATGTGTTATAATATTCTTGAAATGAAAAAGGATTATTATGACTTTATTATAAACTAACAAAGAAGAGAGAGAGAGAGAGAGAGAACTCAATTTCTCCATATCCTATTTTTCATTCATGTTGTCGTCGTCGTTGTTGTTGTTAAGTTAGTTTCATTTTACATTCATTAGTTTTAAGACTTAATTTTATATCTTATTTAAAGAGGTTGCAAGCGATGGGAAAGGAAATGTATAAGGTTGACGCAAGTATACGGTTTTTTTTAAAGAGAAAATAACTTAAGAAGTTTTTGTGGCTTAAATGTGAATATTTCTAAGAAACAATATTGTGTTGTGCTTTAACTATGTAGACATTTGAGGATATAAGCGTGCGATTGAGGTATGTTCAGGATATTTTTTCAATTAAATAAATTGTTTTTTTGAGGCTTTTATGGTTAATTCTTATTTAAACGCTTAAAGAATTTTTGGCATATTTATTTCAATCTAATTTTAATAGATTTTTCATGTTTAAAGAGAATAATTCAAAACAGAAAATTATGCGCTCGGTTGTCAGAAATCAACTTCTTCAAATATCGCTAAACAGCTCTCTGTGAATTCTTAAAGTAGTCTCTTTGAGCACAAATTTTGCTTCTTCTTATCTAAACTGTTTCAGATAAGTTTTTTTCCATAGCCCGCAGGCAATGTATTTCATCAGTTCGTTTAACGATAGTGAAAGAAGAAGATCTCTAACTTAATAAATGATTCGTTGAAATACTCGCTTTTCATTTATTTTTTTCAATTTTTCTTCGAGAATAAGTTCTTCCCGCCTACTGTTTCGTATCCTCTACGAAACTAGAATTAAAGCCACAAACCTTGTTCGCAAAGGCAAACTCATAACATTTATCGTCACAAATAGTTTGTTGACAGTAAAACTTATCGGAAACCCCCACGATTCTAGCTGAGTGACAATTAAGACAAGAAGGAAGACCATAGCCTCCTGCGGGGCCCAAATTACAATTTTTTGTCTACTAAGACATATTGGTGTCTTGACAAACGAGCGAGCAGACGTACAAGCCAAATTCCCATCGTCGAAAAGTACGGTGAAAAAGATTGACCTTCAAATATATATTAGAAAAGTAAAGTAAAAGTGGTAAATTGACAAATTGACTGAAAATTGACAGTGCTACGAATCAAAACGCTCTTATGTTAATCCTAATTTTGTTCCACAAAAATATTAAAACCAACATCATTGGAATCAAGAACAAAACATTTGCAAGAACTTACTTTGGTCATAATATGGCAGGCAACATACTAATGGGAATTCCACTCGTCCAGTTTGCAATTGTGTACAAAATCTTACAATTAAACATATATTCCAAGATTCATATTCGGAGCGTTTAGCCCCATTAGACGTCTTGATAATATCCTGAGATTAATATGAATAAGGTTGTTAAAGCGAGAAGTCAAGTCTGGTCTGTCTTTTTTAAAACGTGGAGCCGACACTCTTAGCTGTCCTCACTCCGCTTTCTGCACAAAAATTTCTTTTAATGTATTAGCAATTTTTCAAATTTTTTCAAGTCACACTAAATTATTTGGACGGTAAACTCGTGCTGTGGCTGGCTCTTTCGACCGTTCGCGATGTGAACCGCGCGTACAAGAACTTCCGAGGTTTCTTCCAAATTCGAAGTCGATAGCTTCCTTTTTGCGGCCACGAGAATGCTTACAACGGACATTGCGCAGACAGGCAGACGCACAGAAGGGACTGACGGACAGACGAATATGTTGCTGGCATACTTTGTTATATGCATATTGTATGGGGCCTCTGAAGCTTCTATCGGGTCGTTGCAAATGTTTTGACAATATAAATATATCCTTCGTTCATTCTTCGGAGATGGGTATAAAAATAATGCTAATTAATCAACTGACACTCCCGTATATAACAAAATATTTTGCAGTTATTATTATTTGTTCCATAGAGATGAATGGCGGCAAATTTTTTTCTCAAATTTCAAAAATTGTTCTTACATTTCTATAAACTGTTGGTAGTGTACATGCCAAATATTTCGGGGGTATTTCCGCGAAAGTGGTTGAAGCCCTCTGCATTTTGCTCAAACTGCAAAGCAAGGATCTCATTTGCAATATAGGAAAATCAAACGATATATCTAATTGATATATAGTTGTATAGTTAATGTTAAAATTATAGATTCCATAATTTTGGTCAATTGCGAAAAGCTACAAAACAGTAAAGACATTAATAACAAGGAGGGTCTTGTCTTTCGTAGCCGTCTAAGATGGCTAACATCTTTTAATTCAGTTCATAATATTTTGAAATACGATCTGTATGCTATGACAGGAAATTAGGTACTAGAAGCTAATCTGAAATATCGCCGACTGTGACTGACTACATTGATACTCACTTTTGATATATTTTTCTGTTTTCGAAAAAAATTTTACATCTATGAAGAAAGTCGTTCGAGGCATTAACCCAATCAGCAGATTAGGAAGAATGTATAGAGAATTCTATCTACCTTGAGCGCGACGAAAAATATATTTTATTGAAAATTTATTCTTAACAGTTTCGGATAATTTTTACCCAAAATATATATATATATATATATATATATATATATGCGTACGATTTGAATTAGTTTATAGTCATTACACGATTATACAATTTTAATTAAATTTACTTAACAACACTTACGTATTAGCTTATGATTCGTTATGTTGCTGCTTATGCTACTTTATCGGCTTTATATGTAAAAGAATTCATTTTGCTCCTCAAAGATGAGAAAGTTATTGCTGCTTTTGAGTATAAAGACATAATTCAGATTCATTTTATATGACTAATTATCAAATTCATTGCAAGAAATGTGTATGAGATAAGTCTGTTTTCTTATAAAGATTTTCAAGTCGTCATTAACGAGAATTCTCTTAAGCTTAGTAAAATTTAAATTTTAAAGATGCCTATAAAAATTCCAACTACACTACAAGTTCCCTTTAGATTACTAAGTCAAGCGTTGTATCGTTTGTTCGTTCGTTCCTTTGGTTCGTTCGTTTGTTCATTCATTTGTTCAACATTAACTAACCTTAATAAGTTTGGTTAAAATGTATAAATAATTAGTATAAATAATTAGGATAAAATCTCAAAGAGAGATGGTCTTCTTGTTCTTCATCGTTTTTAGAAAATTTTTGGCATATATTTACATAAATAAATAACTGGGCTACTTGAACGGATACTAACACATTTCTAAGATTTCATTTAATATGAGAGTAAATCAGTGCAAGTGGCTGTAAATGAAATTATGTGCATGCATAATAAAACGAACAACGTATATATATATATATATATATATATATTTGT
>NW_023998434.1:762868-774135 GCF_014805625.2 Glossina fuscipes | reverse complement strand
TGTATGTATGTATGTATGTATGTATTTATGTATGTATGTATGTATGTATTTATGTATTTATGTATGTATATATGTATAATGTATGTAGATATAAGATGATATAAGTATTGTGCTATTGCAATGTTCCTTTTCTAGCTTTAAAATAACCGAAATGATAATTTCATGGGCCATTTTGCACTCTACTTAACACACTATGCAAATATAAAGTTAGACAAATAAGACTTTATCTTTGTATTGGAAAGCTACTCGAAACGAAGTGCAATCTTGAAAATAGTTGGGAAAGCGTAAAGGAAAAAGCAATTGTAAGCCAATTGCCATAATGTGTATTAGCAGTATAGCAGTACTTGTAGCACAAGTAGTAAAAGTAATAGTAGTAGTAGTAGTAGTAGTAGTAGTAGTAATAATAATAGCATAATAGTAGTAGTGCAGTAGTTGTGGCAGTACACCAAAAAGGAAGTCTTCAAAATATAAATTGTTTTCTTAGTTTTATTTCTTTTTTTTTCTTTTCCAAGAAACAGATGGTGGTGGGTCTTCGAAAGAGTTTTATAAACAATACCATGATATGTCAATAAAAGCGATTTATACTACTGATGAACGTTGGAGAGACAACAATTTTATATATATATTTCTCTGCCTTTATTTTCTGCGGCTACAATAATATTATAGAGAAGGTGAATACATATGTGGTTCATGTGAATTTCTAAACTAGGTTGAGTTTGTGTATATGTATATCACTTCAATATATGTATATATATATACGAAAGGAATATGTTTGCGCTTATGAACAAATAAAATAATGAAAATTGCCAAATCATATAACAATAGAAGGAGACCAACAAATAACAAGAACATAGACACACACACACATACACACAAGCACGCACACGCACACACACAAATCTAAGAATAATAACAATGACTTTGTTTAGTGTTTTCATCCTTTCTATCTTTCTATCTTTCTCTCTCTTTCTTTCTTTCTTTCTTTGTAATTCATTCTGCCTTGCCGTCCCACGTTGCATCATTGTAAGCTACTTTAACATAGAGTCCCATTGTTTGACTTTTATTAGGACAGTAAAAATGTTTATTGTTATCATTGTTTTCCTTCGATGTTGTTGTGTGTTAGTAAAATTCACCGTCGGTGCTATTGTAATATTTCCGATGAAGTTTTCATTTCTCTAGTTTTTAGTAACCAACGTTTGGACTTTGTACGGTTTCATGGTTGTCAAGCCCAAGCAAATATGTCTTTACATTGCAAATGTATTAGTTTCGAGGTTTTACATGGTTACATATGCAAACTTATATATGCAAGGATGTATGTATATATATATGTATGTATATGTGTATAGACATTTATTTTCTACTTTTTATTTGAGTTCGTTTATCTGTAATAGTCGCAGTTTGACAGACATTTTCCCGTTTTTATTGTTCTCTTTGAATAAACTAAATATTTACATATGCATGAACTTCTTTTGTCTGTGGAAAGACGCACACATACACACATATTGTCATATAATCATAATAGGTAAAGATGTAGTTATTGAAATATCTGTGACAGACGACATTTTACCACAGATGTGAAATCTGTTGAACATTAGACATAAATGACAAATCCAAAAGAAACGAAAAGGATTACAAAGCATAAATGAAAATTAATTATGGGTCATAATTAATTACTTGAAAATTTTGCCGAAAGGCACCTTCAACAACATGAGACGATTATATTTGAAAGCATCTAAGTAATAAAGACTCTAGTATGCACTGTTCAGCCCTTTAGATTTTCCGATTGAAGGAAAAGAGTTTTCATAATCGCATTTATATCATTCCAGTAAATTTTTCCTGATGTTCGCATCATAATAAAATACTAATAGTAGTTGGTACGGGAGATAGAAAAATTTTTTCTACATTTTTAGCTTGGCAACGCCCAGAGGGAAGCTTCAGAAATCCTAAAAAGTATGTATATTCTTGATCAGTATTAAATTCTAAATCAATTTAAGAATGTCCGTCCGGTCGTCCATCTTTGCATTGTCTGTTGCAAAAATTTCCTGGCCGCGAAAATCCACTTCAAAGTGGGCAAAAACATTGGAAGTTCTCGTATACAAGTTGCTATTGAAAATGAGCCACATCGGTTGAAGGACACGCTTACAGTACTGCTTAAATTGCGAACATCTCTGTTTTTCAAAAGGGATAAGGATTTTTTTGTTCATTACTCATAACCTACAGCAGATAAATCTACAATAATTCGAATGTATACTTTATAGGCGATGCTGCAGCATCTGCACAAAAATGAAAACAAATTGTCCACGTCTGCCCAACGTTAGAGTGTACAAAAATTTAATTTTTATCTTTATAACACGCAGAAACTAGTTTGAAAAATCCCATAAAGTATACAAATTCCTGGCCAATTTCAAACCCACAATGTATCTAAGCATGCGCAACAGTGCAGTGGTAAACATTCCCCTCCCCGCAAAACCGAACATATCGCCTATAAATCTACAAAAAAATTTGAGAATGAACGAAACTTCTCAAAATAATACGCCTACAACATCTGAACGATCTGTACAATGAAAATTGTGAACGGCTTCGCTTTACGCATTTTTGGCTTGTAATTCATAAAGTATAAAGAATACATAGACCATACGATGTATTCACTTTTATTCTGAAAAGAAAAAAACATCCGCGCCCATCCAGTATTACAGAGTATAAGAATCTAATTCGTTCCCTCTTTTTACTGTATGTAAAAGATATTCTGTCATGACCGAATAACATTTTTTTGTTGATTTAATTTTACTAAAGTTGAAGAAAACTTTGCGGCTGTCAAGGGAGAGTATACCGTACATGTATTAAAAGTAATTGTTGATCGTTGCATGTCCTAATTTCTTCATCAGTATATTCAGTAGGATCGAAAGTCGGCGTTCAAATAATATTTTGGCATCGCTTTTTATGGCTTCCAGATTCTGAAATATTCCGCAAGCAGACAATGTTCCATATTATCAAAGATAAGGTAAGGAGTAATTAGGTGCACGAATATAGTTTTTTCATATCTTAGTAAAGCTTCTTCTTCTGGAATTATTTTTTAGAAAAGTAAACACGAGAGTTTTGGTGAAAGGCAATACAAGGTTAGACTGAAGGTTTTATCCAGCAAGTACATGATTATGATTTCTGATCTGTTGATCTGTTAGACTGGAGTTTAGTCCTGTTGTAATCTTTATATCGAGGTCGAGGATAATTTCTAATATGTAAAATAGTATTTGAAAACAATAAAGTTAACTATATATGATATATCATGTAGTAGTAGTAGTAGTATAATACAGTAAAGTGTTGCATATACGGCTAATGTTTCATTTGGAAAAGTGAGTAGAAATATTCCATCTTTTCAACTTACAATACAGACAAAGCAAGAATAAGTGGTTGAGCTCAATAAATTTGTGTAAGCTTATTATTATATAATTTTTAGATATTAAAGATTTACGATTTTTTGTAATCACACTTTTAATTGCAAAATTAAAATTTAAATGTATTCAGTTAGTGACGACCTAAGGAAAATTATAGGGAAAACAGGCTAACAATGCACTCATTTTAAAATCAATTAAAATTATCGCAGTTTTAGGTATAATGCCATTAACAATGCACAGCAATGACGATATATGGCAGATACGAGTTTATAACAATTAAAAGGGAACTGCAAATATTTTATATATAATTTCAAAATCTATTCGTTTCATTTTTCATTTATATTTCACTATATTTGAATTTCAAAAAAAAAAAAAATCGCGTTGAGCGAAAAATAGAATTTCAAATAACAAACATTTGCAATGAAATAAATATAAGCAACAAAAGCTGTATTTGTCATGCGCCGAAACTTTGATATGCGCTACCATAAGCGACTATACAAAAGTCTTTTAGTAGTTTGAGCAAAACCACCATAGGCTGCATATAACTCTTAATACAATTATATTTAAAAATTGTTGGTTTGTTGGTTTAAACTTTTTTTTTTTGTTGTTTTACCACAGTTGAGGGCAAATTTCGACCATTTTTTATTGAAACATTGTGTCAAGTTTCTACATTTTGTCTTAATTTTTGTGGCCCTAACAAGTCCTGCATAATAATAAGTATAGACGGAAAAAAGCACCTACAGACGGACATGACTATGGAGACTGAGAAAAGTAATCGTCTTTCGATTGGCTTTTCAAATGATTATATAATAGTTTACGAGGTCTCTAATGCGTATTTTTGGACGGTACAAATGTCATTATAAAGTCAGTATACCTTCATATTTCAATGTTGAGTGCGCAGAGGAATTTAAAAGAAAAAAAAAAGAAAAAAAAAAACAGAAGAGAACTCTTAACTAAAATTTCATGTGAATGTTAGTGTTATTAGAATTCTCCTTTTTTTTTAAATTTACCTTAAAAAAATAGGTTAAACCTCTTAGACCGCAGTGTATAGGGGGAAACAGAAAAATGCTTGAAAGGAAAAAATGCAACAAAAAGTGCAAAAAAAAAAAAAGAAAAAATAATAAAATAACAGGATACGCGTACTTAAACCAACGACAGGCAACAACACGCAATTTATGATTGCGTTGTCTGAAAATGTTAAAAAAATGAACTGCTCGTTCGTTACATACAACTGCACACTAGCTTAACAAGCACAAGGTTGCGGCATGCATATACCCATATATATAGCCATGCAAGCACACAAGCGTACATACAAGTTCGCTGGTTAAGTTTGTATGCGTCCGCTTTTTGTTCTCACTATGAGTTTCCTTTCAACAAGGCATATTTTCCGATTTCCTTTTTCTGTTGTTTGTGTTTTTTTTTTTTTCTTGCTTTACTGCAAATGGAAGTATCTGTTTTGTAGCAAAGATGGCATTTTGGAGGCCTCAGGCTTTGCGCGAGAAGGAGAATAAAATAGGAAACTAAAAATTGAAGATTTAACGAATTAAAGACAAAATGGCTGTTGAGGCGAATTAAGCTGAGAAGAAAGATAGATTTACGAGCTTTACATCAAACTGATGACTTAATATGAAAATATAAGGCAAACAAAAAGTCGTCAATGTCAATATTATTATGTTTTGCGTGCAAAAGACTACCGTTGTGAAAGGCAACTCAACGTGTTCGGTTTCATTTTAGAATAAGAAGGTCATCCGTTTTCCTGTCACTACATAAAGTCATGTCGCTACAATGAAATTTCAAATATTTTTAATGAAAACAGAGCCACATGTGTAAAAATTGTATGAAGCCGCGATTGCTAAAAAATACTTAAACGTCAAATTACATATTGACACTAGCTTCACTGATATTTCTATAGACAAGGCGTCGTCAATGAATGCAAGGAAAAACTTGTCGATTGAACATGAAGAGTCATTTAGAACGCAACGTTCGAGTTATTTTGAGAAATATGACCAGCCACGAAGAGAGAACATCTAAGTACTACCTGTGAGCAATTGATGACACATCCATATTTCCGGTAATTTTTTAGAACCGCGGTTGATACATCCAAGTGAACATTTTTTCCATTTTTCTAAGCCACGGAAGTTATTGCACATTATGAAAATACTAACATTTTACAGGAAGGCCAGTAGTATGGTTTTTAATCACAGCTACGTTTTGCCCCTATTTATATCCTACACCACTCTTGGTATAAGGTACACTAAGTTAGTGCAAGTATCCGTAACACGCAAAGAGGCTTAAGATAGGCCCAACTTTTATTATACCAATCGATTCAGAATCATAATCTGAATTGATTTAAGCCTGTCTGCCTGTCTGCCGTCTGATGTCTGTCCATGTAAATTTGTGTTCAAGCTATAGGTCGCAATTCCCGAAATATTTTGAGCTAAGGACAAACGCTATGGGAAATGGTTCCGATCGGACCACTTCCCACGCGCTATTCTGAAAAGTCGTTATTCGAAGTTGTTTGAAATCGGAAATTTTTTGTAAAACTGTAAAACTTTTGAAATAAAGGTCAAAGCTCTCTGCCGCTTTAGCAAAAAAAGGAAATCCCATCGCTTCCCACCCGCAAAATGGGAGCATAGTCATTGTGTCAAGACGTTTGCAACATCCGTAATGAAGCTGTGGAGACGATAACGAGAACATATAGGCTTGATGGTTGTCAGATACGGAATCAATTCAAGCATCTGTCCGTCTGTGTTATACATACTCCTGATTGCAAAATGGAACATATCGGCTTCATATCTGGCCAAAACATTGGTGTTAAAAATGGTGGAATGGTGTTAAAAAAAATCAAGGAATCAGCTTAAAGGTTAGGCTGGCAATACTTCAACTGAGAACATCTCTGTTTTCACCACTCATTTCCGATAACCGATATAGGGATAATACTTTGGACGGATATTCTATGGGTAATCCTACATTATCTATTAATAGCAATAAAAACCGCGTTAGGAGAGGTAGCTAAGGAGCGCCGAAATTATGAGAAGGACTATTCTATTGATATGATTTTGTGAGTTCAATAAAATGGAATAGCTCTGAGTTAGAAATTAATATCCTTTTCTTACAAAAGCAAACAAAAGGAAACAATGCAAGGAAATGAATTTAATTCAAAGCTGTGTGCTTTTCGCCAAAAAAAGTGCACAATTCGGCAAAAATCTACAATTTTTTAAATCTTTTTTTGATTTGACTTATGTCAATATATAGTATTGTAAATATTTCTTTTTTCATATAACGTTTATTACAACAATTTTATAAATTTCCAAGCAATGCTTTAATTAATTAAAAAGTTTTTTCTCAGTCATCACGCGGATTACCTATATTTGCAAGTTGGCGAAACTTTCAAATGTACATTTCCCCCCTCACTTTAAATTTAATTTTTACTGAACATAGAAACAAAGACTGAAAGAGATTTAATTAAATACTATATTACATTAGGTCTTGGTTTGTGAACTTTCTCCAAGCTAAGTGCTACAAGTTGTTAGTAGGTGAGAGTAGGCTGTCATAAAGGTAAAACAAATGCGAGAAATTCGAAAACTCCTTCTCATCTCGGGCAAAATCTTCTACATGATGAACATCATATCAATAAATCATTTCAAGTTCAGTCTTTTTTTCGCCCTGGAGTGCGTTTTCACCTAAATATCCATTTAGTTGAAGACTTTAAGAAAATATTTATATTTATACTATAGGTTAGGCAATGGAATTTTTTGTTTATGTTGCGCTAAATTCTTTTTTGTTTTTTAAAACATTTATTGATTGATTAACTTTTGTACGCGTGAAATTTATCTAAGTAACTAAGTAATATTATAAACCAAGTTTTCCCCGCGTAATGTTGAGAATTAGCTCTCTTTTGTAGGAACAGGAAAGGGAAGTTCAAAAAAAATTCCCCTGAATTCGAACCATATCTTGAAAATTGCCATCTCTATATAACGGCTTCCCAAATCAAGGTGCAATGGTCGAAACAGTGAACCAGTTGGAGTTATTTTCAATAGCAAACGTCCTTGCACGTCAACGTACCAAATTTCATCAAAATATCTTAAAAATTGCGGCCTCTAGTTTGAACGCAAGAATACATGAACATGGTTCTAGAAAATGATCGATAGGTATAATAAAAGGTGGGTCCGCGCTAAGCTAACATATCCTTATACCGCAACTAGTGTTGGCTAAAAAGCAAAAGCAAACGTATGCATACACGTCTAGCGCAGAGGTACACTAGCAGTCGGTTTGAATCCGAGAAGTAGGAAAGCAACCGCAGCCCAATGATGGCAATCATTGCTATGCCTTTACCGACTGAGCACTTATTATAACTACGGGCAATTTCTCTTCGCATTGAGATCTGAACCCGCAAATACAGACTTAGCAGTCGCGATTCTTCTCTGCTCAGTTACGCATGTGGATAATATTAATTTTAAATTAAATCAAAATTTTTGCAACGATCAGATTTCTGCTAATATCTTACGGAGAATAGATATCAAATATCCACAATTTACCCAACAGAGAGGGTCTTCATGTTTCTCTTTCGAAAACATAAGCATCTGTTAATAGTTTATGTCAGCTAAAGCGTATAGTATAGTATATATAGATTTCGACACAGTAAGTGATTCTGAATACATCGGAATAATATATGGTGTGTCTATGTCAAGTGTTACTAGGTGTTGCGTGTATACGCCCTAATATAATATATCCTTGTACCATAAAGTCTGTATAAAAGCCTGATAAAAATCGATACCTGTAGGGAAATATTTGAATGATTCATAAAGTAATTCGGTCTGCTTGGCCCAAAATAGAAGTCAAGAATTGACATTCGGTGGTGTGCTTCAATTAGTGACTTTATTTTGTCCTCACCAGCGCACGTGATGCAAAAGCCCCGAAACGCAACTCTGCAAATTAGTTTCGTCACAGCCGATCTGGCATTGCTTGCATGCCCATCGAATAGGTTTTTTCTCCCTTGAACATTATTTTTGGGGTGCTTTCGACCTTTCACATTCGGTAAGGGACCAAGCAAAAGCTTTTGCACAGAATCATACAAAATTTTTCCCATGCATGCATTCCGATATCAGCTATCAAGTATATGAAGACAGTGCGCCTTAGATGTGAACGCAGATGTGAATCCGTTGTTGGGGAAAAATGAAATGACTTTCCGAACAACCTAAGAAATAAGAATCATTCAAAAGCGTGCCTCAAAATACTAGAAGAACTAGAAACTCTAAAAAACTATGAATTTCAAAATATCGCAGTTAATAAGTTAAAAACCGAATTCACTTAGCTTTTCTCATTTCATTTTAAAATCAAGTGGGCTTTATGAATTTTTTAGAATTTTTTATTTTTTTTTTTGTAATAATATTCCTTAGTACTTTTTGTTGTGTGCTCCTTGAGTTGACATTTGCCATAAAGTTAACGAGACCGGAAAGAACGTATGCTTATACGTAAGGATTTTACGAAAGCGTATATGTGTACGCGTGTGTATGCGTATGTGTGCTTGTGTATGCTTGCATGTGTGAGTGAAAAATTTTCGGCCTCATTAGGAGTTTAACTTAATAAGTTCCCCGGCGCGCCCTGCGTTTCATATAAACATTTCTAAATGTTTGTTTAGTTTGCATAAATTTTATTTTTTATTTATTTACATATTTTTTTTTTTATTTTTTATTTTTTTTTTGTTAAATTGCTAACGAGTCTCAGGAAATATAAAGAGCAATAAATATAATTATTATTATTGTTGTTGTTGTTTTGTTGTGTTGTGTATGGTTTTGTATTTCGAAAAATTCATTAAAAATTATTATGTGCACGTATTGCTATACATATACATATACATATATTTTATTTTAGTCTCTGACTCCCTTCGCATTGCGCTTTGGCATAAATTTATACACATGAGCGCGCTTGAACTAAAGTAGCGGAAACGCTTACCTTTTTTATGTTTTTTTTTTATTTTTATTTATTTATTTATTTTTTTTTAGATTTTTGTTAGCTCTTTGCCAAAACCCACTTGAACAAGTAAGGAACTAACACTCGCCATGAGGCGAAGCGTGGATACCTAACGCATAAGGAAAATAAAACAGCAACTTATCGGATCAGTAGGAATCATTTATATGTAAAATTTTTATTCAACTTTTATGTTGATTTTTATTAATTTATTCTTTTTTCAGTTTATTTGAGAATTCATAAATTATTGATAAAGCATATTGAAGCACATTTTCCAAGTTTTTTTCTGTTTTTTTTTTTTATTGAACTGGGTGGCGTTTGAGCTTTTGAAGATCTCGAAAATAAATGAATCAGTTTCCATTGTTTGCACTTCAGTTAGGTAAAAATTTTACTTTTCAGTTTCATTTACTCCCAGCTTTTTTAAGAGAGGATTAGCTTAAGAAAATCTAAATCACCGAAATGATTCCGGTCTGTATCGAGATTGATTTAACCCTTTAACTATTTCGCATGAATAATGGAAAAATCAAAACGCTTTAACTTTTAAATATGATTTAATCAAGCACAACTTGGATTTTCAATAGTTTGCCATAAGTTCAGTTCACTTGATGGACCCGAGCTGGGTCTATCAACACAATCAAAATCGAGAGACGCATAGAGAGAACATAGTTGTAAGTGTTGCAAACAAGACGATAACAGGAAATATAGTAAAATTTATAAATCCCTTTAACAACAAGTACAACAACGTCAACAGTATAAAAACGAACGCATAGAACATAAGTTAATGGTTAAAAAACAAAAAAGAGAAAAAAAGAACAAATAAAAAAAAAAAAAACTAGAAACTCATCATTAAATGGATGTAAACGAGAGAAGAGATGATGAGTAGAACAAAGTAAAAAAAAAAAAAAAGGAAAAACCCCGGTTCAGAGAAAAGGCAAAGTTCAAAAAAAAAATACCGAAACAAAAACAAACGTAAGCTTTTAATAAATCACAACTGTGTTTGCCAATGATGTTCAAACGCACACTTACACATACCTGTACACCCGCACATACACACACATACACACACACACACACGCGTGCTTATATGCATTTATTTACATGCTTTCAATTTGTATCAGGGTTTGTTTGTAACTTTGATGATAACGACAAGCAGCATGATGTTGAAACGAGTAAGGATATGAGTATGATGAGGATACTGATGATAAAGTTAATCAAGCACTTTTTACTTACTTTCAAACAGATACATAAATACACACGCACACACACACAAACACACACACATCCATAATTACGTATATATACATATATACGCATAAAGACGGGCCTTGTTAACGTAATGATCTATTAATAAGAAAAAAAAAAAGCCTGTAAGCATTTAATTCGTTAGAAGGAGAAAAAAAAAAAAGAAGAAAACAAACGGAAATAACACCAGACACTTATTCTCATATAATGTTGTCTGAACAATTTTTTTCTACTTCACACTTAACACCTAACAAACTAAAGAAATTTTTCTTAAAAGTTCAAGCAAATTTACTTAAACAAAACTAACTTTGCAAAAATTTTCAATTTTCGCTACTCTGACATAAACTTTTACTCCTTATCCTGTTCATAAATAAAGCTTATTTCATAATTTATAATTTACGCTTTCTACCGTTTCTAGCCGTCTTTCTCAATTCGGCTTTCTAAATCAAAAGATGTTATATAATGAGTAAAAGAGTACTTGAAATTTAACCCAGTTTTCCATCCCTTATGTTTTGTTTTCATTTATTTATTTTTTTTTTTTTACTTAAGGTTCGGTCATTCCACCTTGCGTTGCTTACCATTTGTATTCGATTCTATTGGTTAAAGCTAAATATGTTGTGTGTGTGTGTGTGTGTGTGTGTGTGTGTGTGTGTGTGTGTGTGT
>NW_023998434.1:725532-762858 GCF_014805625.2 Glossina fuscipes | reverse complement strand
TGTGTGTGTGTGTGTGTGTGTGTGTGTGTGTGTGTGTGTGTGTGTGTGTGTGTGTGTGTGTGTGTGTGTGTGTATGCTGTAAATAAAGTAAACATATAATGTATAATAATTTATGTTTTCTATAATTGCAAGTTTATTAGAAGAATTTTCTTTATTAATGCTTTGCCTCCACTTGAAAAACTCTCTTTTTCTCTCTTTCTCTCTCTGTCTATCTCTGTCTATCTCTCTCGGTCTATCTCTTTTTGTCACTTTAGATATATATACATATAAATATGTGGATATATATATATATATATATATATATATGTGGAGCAGTAGTCAACCAACAACTTTTTCTTTCAGTTTTTATTTATAGCGTTTATATATAAATTGTTCATAAAATTTATGAATTTCATAAATGCTTCATTCAACTTTTATTCAAAGAATGCAAAGAAACTGAAGGGAGAAGTATTGCGTATATTTTATAAATAACAGAAAAGTTTTAGCCTTAAGTGCAAAATAGTAGTAGTAATAGTAGCAGTAGTAGTAGTAGTAGTAGTAGTAGTAGTAGTAATGTGTAAAAATCTCTGTATATATACATATAAAACTTTGAAAATATAACATCACCCACCTAAAAAGACAATACAAACAATACGAGTGTAAAACTTTTTCTTACAATTACATACATATATAGAATATAAATAAACTTTATATTTCAATCCTTTTCTGTCGTTGTATATTTTTTTTTTTTTTGTAACAAATTTTACTTAAAATTTAATTGTTTAACATAAACATCCTTTTACTCTCATTAGTTACATACTCATGTGCATATATACATGTGTATATATATACATAATACATATACCTATATATATATATGTATATATATATATATATATAATTGTATATATGCAAGCAAAGCAATTAATAATGAAATGTTTAAAATTTCTCCACATGTTTGTTCATGTGTAAGTGTATGCATTTACGTTAATGTGTCGATATAATTTGAGTTTGTAAAGCAAATTTTTAATTAAATAAAAATTAATTTATGCATCCATACATACATATTTGGGTAGGTAGATAGACGACGGCCTTTGATTAACAATAGAAGAAGTAAATTAATTGGTCTTTATGTGTGTACACATCAATAGTTCAAATGATGAACGTAATTAAATAAAATCTCATTTTATAATAATATAAATAAGGAAATCTTTAATCTATGAAAATAGCTTATAATTTCAATAAAATGAAAAAAGATTTTATTTTCAAGTTCCTTACAAAACTAATTATTAAATATTTTCCTGCTATGACAACGAATAATTTTGCTCAAAGTGAACATTGTATTGAAATCATATAAGTGGGTAGTGGGGGGGCGGCCCCCCCCCCACCTTTCAAAAGGGTAACGAAAATTATTTTTTCTTTTTAGCTTAGTGCTATCAGTCATGAAATCCGCTATTATTTATTTTTTATTAGGTTAATATTATTAGTTTATTAGGTTAATATCTAGTTATATCCACCTGTACGTTCCTACGACTACCAGATTAATATGACGATAAAATATGATTGATATTCCCATGGGAATGCCTCGAACATTTTAATTTACAGGCAACATAAAACAAATCGATGATGAAAATAAGATCAAAATAAGTCATCGGTATACTTGATATGAATGCCAAGTAAGCCTTGGGAGGGATGTTTGATGATTAGGCCTAATGCGTAGCAAAAAACGTTATATTCGCTTTAAGAAGAATTCCACTTTGTGCATACACGCATTAGAATTGTGCGATAGATCTTTAGAGAGATGTATGTCATTTGCTCGATTGGTCCTATTTTTATATTATCATAAATCTATAAAGTGTTTTTATTAAGTTTTACATTCATTTCTCCTACATGCAGGTAAACAGAGTTTTTGCTTTTATTAGACAGATTTGGGGGCGTCGTCCATCTCCGTATTGCTAAGTATATAAAGGACCTCCGTAAGCCCGACCGTTGCAACTTACTATCAATAATTGACAAGTAGTTGACGAGGTTGCCTGAATGGCGAAGAGACGGACGGACAGAAGCCCCTGCATGATAATTTTAAGTATGCCCCATACGGTCTTCTGTCGCAAAAGGAGACACAAATTGGATAAAAGCCTGTTTCTTGCTGGTTGGTATAAAAAAAATGTGCATTAGCAGAAAGTAGCTCTACCATAGATGGCACGTATGGCTTAGCTATTAGTCTGATTGTTTTTGCTCGCCTATTAGCGAGCAAAGCAATCAAGGATAAGCAATAATGCGAAGAGTGGATAAGGCTTCTTCCACATGAAATAATGAAATGTTAGAAAAAATCATTAATTACATAACATTTTTGGAAAGAATTGAAAAATTATTTAGTTTAAGACCATTATATAAAGGAAGCTGTAAAAGTTGTTTGTTAGTCGAAAAATTTCCGATCTTCAATTTCGGGCTGGTGCCTAAAGTGTAGTAGCGACATATGACGGTATTCCAAATACTGTGAGATCTAATTTCCTTCTTTTTACCGTTTATTCCTCTTTCATGTGCTTACTTAGGCTACAAGTTTGCTCTACCTTAGTATTTTGCCATACCGGCACTTCTTTTTCTTCTTTTGTTGATTAGTATATAGAATTGCGACAAGAGTTTAAGACTAAATTCACTATAATACTAAGTGATTCAGTGACGTTTCATCGAAAGCTGAAACAATTCGTCGACCGCTTGGTTAGTGGTACTAATACAGCAAAACACTAATGGTAAATGTAAATAAAATGCATTATCATATCCCCCACGAAATATATTTTATTTCTGTGATTAACTTTATCATTTTCATATATATATATATATATATATATATATATCGGTTAGTATGACAGAGAAGCCTGTCATGTCCTTTATATTTATTTATTCTTTCCCTGTACGGAAATTAATTCTCAAAAGAGAAAATGAAAATATTGCTGGCTCGTAGAACTTGTACAACACAATACCATTCAAAATCAATTTAACTAAAATTAATTTATAGCAAAATTATTTATACACATTAACTGTATAGTTGTTGCTGTTGTTTTTACTGTATGTAGTCTTTATAGCCTTTGGCTTATATATGAAAGATTTTCTGATAACCGCACAAATGGGCGGGCATTTGAGTTTAACTAAAAAGGCTTTGATGTCGAATAACCTCAGGCATTGTAAATAAATGAATAAACAAATAAATAAAAACTTATAGATAAGGAGATAAGTAAAAAAGATATAGTCTTAATCAAAAATCCATTTGGCTATTAGAGCAAATAAATGCACAAATTGAATGTTAATGAAAACACACTTGAACCCTTAATATCCATAACATAAAAAGGCTAGGAAAAAAAGGACAACGATAGATATAAAGAATGTTATTTATTTTCCACAGCAAATGAACAAATAATGGAAATGGTGGATAGTTTTGCACGATACACTATCTACTGCAAATAAAAACATGGAGTATAGAAAATGAAATATAACATCAAAAAAAAAAAAAAAAAAAAAAAAATATACAATATATAATATAATATACGTAACTGAAATCCGTATGAAACGTAAATGAAACAAACAAATTAAACGAAAAAGGAAAGAAGAGAAGAAAACAAATTTAGTTTATTTGATAGAGAAATTTGTTACATCTAAATGCTGCAGGGCTGCAGAATGAATATGAATTGCACAAATACAGCAAAAAAAAAAAAAAAAAAAACAAGCCTTTTTAAGTCTAATGCAAAATTATACGTCCATGCATGTTATATCAGTCAAAGTTGGGACAGAGATTCTCCGTATTCTCCCAAAAACCGCTTGAATGAAAAGTCTGACACATGACACCGCATCTATTCGATGTAAAATTACTTTGTACTCTTATAGGCTGGCCATATATAAGAAAAAGGAAAATTTAAAAAAATTTTATATGGCTATGGTCGAATTCTTTTCGGCGATACAACTCTTTTTCGTTTAGTCAAAAAGCAATTTTTATAGTTTGCAATGTTGAATGGATGCGGTAGACTTTTCATATTTAATGCATTGATACTGCACCGATTGCATAAGAAAGAGTTTACATTTATTTACTGTTCTAGCTTATGAGTAATAAATAAAAAATAGCATATATTTTTCCTTTTGAAAACAGCAGCAATATGAACTGAGACTGAGGTACTGTTAGTGTGTCCCGTGACCTGTTTCAGTTACTTGCAATATTAGTTTACCTACAGGAACTTCCAATGTTTTCGCCATTTTCTCATACATAGTATCTTCATTTTGGCGAACAGAAAACAACCCCCGAAAGACTCATTTAGACCGATTCAAAAGTGATCAAGAATTTCATAGCATCTTTGAACTTTTCTCTTTGAATGCTTTTTAGTACAACAAATGCGTTTTCTAATTATATGTTAGTTACCTCGCGGACAATATTTTCACAACGCAGCTTGAACTACATAAATGTTTTAAATTTTCGATCAAAACCATATTTTTTATATTTCTTTCGTTTTCTTTAGTTGGTCGTTTGGGCCCATTCCGGCCAAGGATGTTAATAATGGCCGTGAACTTGCGATGGTAACATTCTATCTTATAATCAACAAATATGAACGAATTAAGGAAGAGCGGGGAGATGAACGTTTTATTATTTTCTTATTATGACCAAGTGAAATGAAAACTGTCTTGTAGTGTAGTCGAGTCGTCTAATAGGAGGAGCAAGAATATTATATAGGAGAGAAAGGATAATACTCACAAACATATTCTCATTGTTTATCGCTATCAAGTGAACAGTTCAACTAAAGATGGAGGGACATGGTTGTAGCATGGTTGGAGTGCTCAATGCGGTAAAAACATAATACTTACCAATTGTGACACACACTCAATACGCTACAGCCAATCTTGCTACCTCTGCCTATTTTCTCACTTTTTTTTTTGGCCGCACATAGGGTTATGCGAATGGGGCGCATGCCTATAGTGATAGTCATACTCAACGTAGGTAAGGAGAAAACTGCATTCGTTTTCGAGCGAACTTATGTTATTTACAACTAAGGGTGAATTTAAGAAAGTAATCGAACTTTTTTTTAATTGCTTTTCTAAACCGATATCTCCCTCTGTGTACTATATGAATACAATTGAAAACGTAGTGGTTTTTTTTTTTAATTTCAACATTAGAGGGATTCATGACTAAAACGTTCTACAATCTTAAGCATAGCAAGAATTTTTTCTTGTTTATCAAAGCTAATCCTCGCAATCCTTTAATAAATGGGTTTTTGAAATGTTAATCACTTTCGAACTATTTCACTATCCATCAATTGTTTGCGCGCACCACATAACGAATTTGCCGAATTTAGGAAAATACTTGATGATAGTTCTGAAGCGTAGTCGCTCATGGAGGGCAAATGGATTGAAGGAATTAGTAGACCAAAACAAAATTTCCAATCGTAAGTTCAACAATGAAACCCTATCTCAAACGAAACAATATATGGAGGATTATGAAAAAGTAATAAAATGCCCCAAGTTGCACGCTTTCTCTATCTACTTATCGCTCTTTCTCTCTTTCTGTCTCCTTCATATCCATATCAGTCCAATACAAATCATTTTGACTTTTTGACTTCCAACTATTCATTGGGTTTGCTCTTGTCTTCTTTGCTTTCGCATATGTAAAGGAACCGGAAAAATTCTGCAAATTCGAGTGATTGTCAATTTTTGCAAGCAAAGTTCAAATCTTGCTTGATTGGCTCTGCCATTCCTTTTGAACATTTTGAATTTCTCCCGATTTTCTCTTATTGCTAGCAAATATCAAAAGTTCATAAAATGAAAACCACACGGAAGCTATCTGTAATGATTCAAAGGCTTTGTGTTTTGTTTCAATTTTTTTTTTTTTTTTCCTATTTTGTTGTTTCTTGTGTTCGATTGATTGCGAATTTCTTAGGCTATTTCAAAAAAAAAAAAAAAAAGAAAAAAAAAAAACCATAAATGAACAAAAAAAGAAGAAGAAAATAAAGAAAAACAAAAGATGTTTACTGAAGGTTTGTTTTTTTTTTTTTTTTATTATCTCCTCTACTAAATGAAGGGCAATAAAGAATTGTAAGAATTTTTTTGAAAATTTTTCAAGATAAGGCATTTAGTATTCGGCTTGATTATTGCCATCAATTATCAAGTACAGCTATCAAGTACAAGAAACCATAAAACGCATAAAACGCATCAATGAATATGAGATGAATATAGAAGAAAAATGATGAACGTCTTTGATGATATTTTTTTATACCCCCCGGTAGGATTGCATATGAAATGCAAAAAAAAAAAAATAAAACAAAAATTAAAAATTTCAAATAAAGCAGGCTTTTTACAGTTTTTTTATGAATACGACATGACATGTCTTACGTATGATATTTGATTTCAACTTACATCAAAAGTTGCTTGTTACTAAAGTAAAAATTAAAGAAATCTTATGGATTTTTTGATTGAATCATTTTAACGGTTACTAACATAGCTCATTTGTGATATTTAATGACAAAAGACAAAATAAATGTTCGTCTATCCGTCCGTACCCTGTCGTAAAAATTGTATGACCAATAGGGTCAGGGAAGGGAGTGAGCATAACGAATAGCTCGTTCCTTAAAGAGGCGAAGAGACCAATAAGAGAAAGTTTTTGTGCAGCGTCTTTGAAAAATTTTCGATCAGACTGTTAACACGATGGCCTAAAAACTTTTTACCTTCCTTCATACAAAGCAAGGTAAACAGGCATAGTCTTAGGTTGAAGCGATAGTTTTAAGAGCGTTTTAATCTTGAGGTCAATAAATATATTTATATTGATGGAAGTTTCGACCGAGTTTTTTTTTGTTTTCATTTCAGTTTTGATTATAATTTCTGATATGTGTCGACCGCGGCTTTTGCTTAACCAAAAGTTAATTATTATTGGTTTGTCTAAAACTCTTATAATGTAACAAACTTGGCGCCAATACAACGACACTTCACTACTCACTAAATTCAAGTTCCAATAAAACGATTGTGTCGATAGAGGTCAGGATAGGGCGTCAGACCCTCCATGAAGTGCCAAAAATGCTCAAAGATCTCAAATAATAAAAAGACGGCATATATCTTGAAAACAAAAGGCGTGATAGCTTCCCTTAACAGAAGTTTCATTACTTCAAAAAAGCAACGCCTTATATATATTTTAAGCTTTTGTCTTTTCTTTGTTTCCATTTTATTAGTCGTTGGCGAATACTGTTCGCAATTACGATGAAAGTTAGACAGGAATTGTTGTGGTTTTTATTTGTGGAATCTCTTTTATTTAAATTCTCATAAACATACGTTAACTTCATGTGCGCGTATAAGTACAAATGTATATATATACACATATATGTGTGTTCGAATATATCAAAGCATTTCTAAATTGAAATTCCTTAAAGTTTCTATTGCATCTTTCGACGAAATGCAAAATCGTCATTTTAATTAATTTCCAAGTAAGGTGTAAATACCAAGCAACCGGGCTACTGAAACGGCAAGAGTAAGTCAATTGCAACTGTCTGTGTTTTCACAGTGCTGTCAAGTCCTTTTATCAGCATTTGCTTCGTCAACATCATTCTTCGCACGCTCATACCTATACATACTTTATAAATGTGTATGCATATATGTGCCTATATATATGTATGTCTGTGTGTTTGTGTGTGTGAATAAAGCCGCCTTAAGTTATTATTGGAATGTTTGATAACAATTTGAAACCGCAAAATTCGCTTTCAGCGAATGCACAGCAAATCAAAAGGCTAACAATCATACAAACACACATGCACATTCAAACACTTGCTTATATATATAAGCCGCCGCAAATGCTCTTTAAAGGTTGTGATATAATGCGTTCAATTTTGTTGTTTTATATATATGTATATATATATATATGAATTGTGTATGTAGGATGCTTATGATGAAATGTAATTTCATTACACGCCCAAGCACATAGTTAAGCAGGCAGACAGACAGAATGAAAACGCAAATAGGCACGAAGCAAACAACCCACCAACTTATACAAAGACAAGTAATTTGTTCATTGCATTGCTAATTGAATTAAGTTTAATATTATTGTTATGTAATTTTAGTTTAAACATATATATATATATATATATATATATATATATATATATATGCGCACATATTCGCATGCATACAAACACACGCACATGAGCACGCATGCACATGAAATGAACCGATATATGAATTATGCAATACAACAGCGTATTTATGACATTTAATATAGTTTACATATCAGTACAAACGATAAATGCTTACGATGATCAAAGCATTTAATAAATATACTTGGTATAATTTTAATTTTATACGGAAATGTATTATCGCGCGCATAGTTCAGCAACGAAAAGTCTTTGAGAAATATTCTTTCATGCTTTCCGGCCTATTTCGCTTCGCTTGACACATATCGATACAATTGATAGAGCGAAGGCAGAAATAGTGAGCGATAGAGAGAGCAAGCCAGTAATGAATTCTCTTTCTGGCAAATTGCATGACACTTATCACGCATTCGCTTCATCCACGCCCTATTCCTTTTTCTTTCCTCACTTCTTTTTGACGGTCACGTTGTTGCACGTACGATGAACATTCAGAAAAGTGATTAGCTATAGTCATATTTTTATTCGCATACGGTAAACTTAGTTGTGAACACAATTTGATTAGTTTGCGTTCTATGTTCATATTCTGTAAACCTATAGCAATTACATTTTTATGCTTTTCGGATCTGTACCAGCATATGTCGTTGCGCTACTTTTACTTTCGTATTTATTTTTGTTCACATTAAAAAGGCAACACGTTAAGTGATCACTTCGATAACTTGCAGTCTCAATGCTCGATGCCTTGCCTTGTTCTTAAGATATAGGCTTCCATTTTTTTCGGAAATTTTCCTTTGGTGAATTAATGTCAAGTCAATTCTTACCCTTTCCTAGCAATCACATGCACCGGTTGAGGTTGCGATTCAAAAAATTTCGCACAATGATGGACAAAATCATTCGAAACTTTTCAGAAATAATCGATGGTTTATAGGCAATGTTTGCGAACCTCTTTAGCCCTCGGAGACTGACATAACGATTTCTAAATATCATCTATATTCTATTCTTTCTATATCATCTATGTTTCCTTATTTTGCATACATGATCCGCATGAGGTCTTTTCGTGTTTCTGTCGATATACTTTTCGTTTGAAACAGAAAAGCCAAGAACCAAATTCATTATTAAATTAATTGCCATTGTATAAAGCAGTCACCATAGTAGGAAATTTTATTGCAAGGTATCCTGATGGTCCACAACAAAGATATCTTTAGCACATGTCTACACAAAGTTTCATTTCTCGTAAAGTAGACATATTGTCGAAAGATTGGTAAAGCTACGATGCGTTATAAGTGCAAAACTAATGAGAACCACTTGAAGTGGAAATTATATCCAATTTTTAATTATATATAAATTTTGTCCTAATTATTTATAAATTCTAAACACACACCACCTTAAGTACAGTTAAAGTTGAATAAATGAATGAATGAATAAATATGAACACATACACAATAATATATTTGACTTAGCAATCTAGAGAACATAATAGTGCGATGATGGCATTTTCAAAATTTGAAATTTTACTAAGCTTAGGGTAATTCTATTTGGTCAAATCTCATTAAACGAGACATGAAAATCTATATAAGAAAACAGGCTCAGCAAAGCATTTCGTGCAACGAATTTGATAATAACTTATACAAAATGAAATTGAAATATATTTTGATACCCAAAGCATTTAAGCAATGGGAATAATTGTTTTTCCTCATCTTTTGGGACGAAAAAACAAAAAACAAATTGTGAATAAAAGGTGTGTAGACAGCAAGACATTCAGACGAGTGTTATTAAACAAATAAAATAAACTTAATTTAAAAGTCTTACAATATAAATTAATCCTAAATGTATATAAAAATATTGCTTACAAAAAGTATCCGGAATTGAAAAATTCATTTTGTCGCAGCCAAAACGGACCTTATCGCATGTAGAGCAGCATTCGACGTAAACTATTTTATTATTATTTCTTGTTTGTTACTTTTTGTCTACAACATACATTCAGCCGAATTAAGCAACACGTTTGAGACTAAAGCCTCAACTACGACATTATACAAATCAAGATCGATGAAGAGCAACATCAAAACTCCATGGAAACAGATTAATATATTAATAAGCGGACTAACTAACATCGAAACCGTGAACACCAATTTGGCGATCGTAAGTTTTGTCCTCTCGGCTATGCGGTCGCCCACAGCCTTCTTCTATTCCTTCCGAATAGGATGAAATCGAAAGGAACAATGTTAAACAAACACAATACTTCACGTTTACATTTTTAGAAAACATCTTCCAGCAGCAGATCGCATTGTCAAGGTTTCAATCAGAATTTTATAAACTAAGCCTAAGATTTTAACCTAAAAATTATTAATGAAAATATTTTTGATGTATTTCTGATATATACATACAAATATATATGTGTGTGTACATATAAATTTGCATTAAATGAAAAATATGGGGACCAAAGTTGGGTCTACTTTTCCTTTATATATGTTAGACCGAGGCTAACTACCATAAAATACAACCCTGACAGACGAGGCAGACATGTTTGATTTCATTCGATGGATTGAATCGCTATGATTCGTATTGTAATTTAATACAAAAGTAAGTCCATTATAAGTTTATTTGCTTACAATTAAAGAACAATTGTGAGAATATACAAACAAAGTAAATTGAATGGTACAAGTGACGGGTGACGTGTAATACAACGAACAGGCAACATTAGCAGACCGGGTTAGGTACAGCAAATCTTGTCCGGATTAAAGAACGCGAAATTCTCTTCTAAGGATTTTGTTTTACTAACTATATTAATACCACACAGCAACTACATGGACAATTCGATAATATTTTATGAATGTAAACAAAATTTTTACATCCTTTTATCTTGGATTTGGACTTTAAAAAATGTTTACAATAAGTTATCTATTAATTTTATTTGTAAATTTAACGTAAAAAGAATTAAGAATTTTTTACAGCATACTTTGCTTTCGATAGCAATTTTACGCTTAAGAATTTTTCAATTAATTCTTCTTCAAGAAAATATTCTTTACAAAGCCTTTTAAAATCCTTTTGCATATTTTATCGGTTTGTAAATTCATCAATTATTTAAAAGATATTTATAACCAAATTAATTGTTAATTAAAGAAGAATTTTTATGCTGAATTCTTAATCGTTCGTTAGTCTACCTTTTATGCTTTAATTGCGGTATTAAAAAAAAATCTATAGCAAAATTTTGTTTATACATTTATATATATTTTTGTAAAATAGTTCAAACTATTCGCTTTACATATATATAGAGGAATTCTTGGGGGAAAAATGTATGCATATGTGCTTTTATATGTGTCAATATTCACTTCAATCTGTAAATTTATTTATAAACGCAATGAATTTTCATGATATTAGCCTATGCATCAATTTACAATAACTTATCGAGAATAATCCCTACAAAAATATTTTAAATTGCTCTGTGTGCGTCCGTCTGTCTGTCTCTCTGGCTATGCAAGAACTTTATTTACTTTCCATGCAAACACTTTCTTGGAAGCACTTGTTGTAAAAACCTCTCTATGGAAACAGCAGTCTATCATTAGCTGAATGCGAATAGATGTGTAAGGGTGTGATTTGTATTTATTTAAATATCCCTATACCCTTATTGTTGCTGTTGCTGTCTTTGTTCTTATTGTTGTTGTTGTGGTGAATGGTTTCTGGTTAAGTGAAAACAATTTTCATCAATTTTAACTTTATCTTTTTCACTTCTTGCTCTTGTTCTGCTTCTTTTTTTTTTTTTTTTTTTAAATCTCTATTATACAGAACATACTGATTTTATTTACATTTCTTTCTCTCCCACTCAACCTCTTCCCCTCTCCGTAGTTTTACTTCATCAGCCCGTTTAATATTCTCATATATATATATATATATATATATGTAGGCTTTTGCTATGCTTTCGACATTTGTTTTCTAAATGGATTTTCTTGCATAACTAATCACAATCTGAAATCTAATCTTGGCTATGGTTAAGGGTACGTTTTAAATATCAATATCTTTCTCTGCGTAGGTATGTGTTGATTATACAACTAAGGTTTATCGGTATATTAGTTACATTGTTGAAGACTTTTAAGAAATTTTCCAAATAAATCCTTAAGTGACTATTTTGGTGAAGGACACTGAAGAAGAAGAAGAAGAAGACGAATTACTTACTAATGTTTTCATTGCGCTGCTTTATCGATTTTCTTTGGCAATGATGTCTTTTCATTTTCGTTTTCATCATCTTTTTCTTCTTGTACTTTGATTGCCTTCTTGGTTTTGGTAAACAGATATGTAAATGCATTTTCAATGTCTTTGTAATAACCATAATCTCCTCAACCAACTCAATTTAATTGTTTGCAAAACGAAACGAATATATATATATATATATATAATTGGACTGATTACAGTCTTCATCGAGAGAGACATTTAAAGTGTATTAAAGCATATTAAATACTTAAGAATTTTTGGAAAATTTTTTTTAAATAAACTTATACAATAGCGCTGGGACGAATTCTCTCTTGGAGTAATGTTCGATTCCTTTTTTATACCCATCACGAAGGATGGCGAAGGATTTATTTATTTTGTGTGCAAAGCTCAGAAGGAATCATCAGAGACGTCGCAAAGTATGTATCATCTTGATCAGCGTGAAATTCTGAATCGATTAAAGCATGCCCGTCCGTCCGTCCGTCCGTCTAGTGTCTGTTGTAAACTTCCTCTTCGCCTTAAATATGGAACTTCAAATTTGGCCGAAAGTTGGCATCGAAAATGGGCCAAATCTATCGAAAGACACGCCTACAGCACTGTATGAATAAATCTTTTTCTCAAAAAGAATAAAAAATTGTTTTTGTTTTTTGCTTATTGCTCATAAGCTGTAGCAGGTAAATGTACAAAAATTTGGACTATGCTGCAGTAACTCTATAAAATTGGGGAAAATGTACCTTTGCTCTCCACGTCTTTTGCTTGTTGCTCGTAAACTACAACGAATAAATAATATAAAAATTTCCACAAAATTACTCCACAAAACTAAAAAAATCAGCCACGCCTATTCAGTATTATGCAGTGCGTAACTTTATATTTTTCCTTTTTTTCAGTCCTTTATAGGATAACGGTGATGGGTATGAAAGGATACTCGGTCGCAACCATATATAAGCTTCTTACTTGCTCCTTTTTCTCTTATTCTCTTAAAAATGCGAAAATAAAAATCTCACACATACGTGGCATTATATTTTAAGCATAACATACTGCTTAAAAGGAAAAGTTTGACTAACGACGAATGCAATAGAAATCTGGGCAAGCAGTCAAATTGTTTCCCAAAAAAAAAAAACTCTTTTAAGAAAGCGAACCTAAGTTTACACTGACCTAGCTTATATCGGCGATTTATATTCGATGCCTTTAAAAAACTCGTTGCTCCTAAAGCGTTGTGTTTTTGATATAAAACAAATGAATTGTCGGATGCAACAATTAATTGCTTCTTGTAAACTCTGCTCAAGCCAGAAATAATCCTTTTCGTATCCTATCGCGTATGTTTATCAATATCATCTAAGTATCATTTGTCAGTAGTGTAATTGAATCATCTTACATGCAAGCATTAATTGTTGTAATGCTGTTCAAGAAGGCGCCATTCTTTAGATTAATCAATATTGCGGTTATTTTACAACACAAACACTATATCTGTGTCCAACACATCAGTCAATAATTCCTGGGATTAAATGAGAAAAAATCTTTTGTTTGCTGTTGAGTTTATTCATTAACTTCGTTTCGTTCAAGAGTAATATAAACAGTTCAACGCTTTTCGAACATTTTAACGTCTTTCCTGATGAAACGATTTGTCAAGATCTTTAAGACATCTTGTGCCTGTTATTTGGTCCCACTATTTTTTCTTGAAGCATCATTTTGGGATTTGCGAGCACATAAAAACCTCTGGGGGGAGGGGGCACGTCTGGTAAAGACGACAACAGCTCGAAGCTTATACAATATTGTCATGGTAGACATGTTCTGTTATTGTGAAGAAGCTCTCCCATCCCCAAATGTTAATTCATTCACTTCGAAATTTTTTCATTGTTTTGGACGATGATCAAGAGTATGAAATTGCGGCAAACGTACAGAAAATAGTAGAGATTTTTTTGTTGGATATGTATGTCGACTCTAGGAATTATTGAGCAATCTGTTAGGTAAACAATGTGGGTCTGTTGAACATTAAACTATTGCAAGTTGGTCAGAGACGCTGAAAAGTGATTTATCATATGCGTACACATGTTCGGACAACAAAATGGGAACGTGGGAGAAAGAGATGCAATACAACAAACACAAACAGTCATTGCACAGTCAAACGGTAAATTTGTAAATTACATATACTTGGCTGATTATCTGGGACAATTTGAAGAAGTTAATGTATTACAAATCTACTCAAAGGTAACGCAATGTAAAACGGTTAACGAAAACAGTTGATGTAAAGAAAACAGACACAATACATCAATTAAACAATTTCCCAGCGTAACGACATTCGGTTATGTACTTCAAAATATGTTAAAGGGAAGTTAAGAGCACTGAATCAGAGACAGTACAACTTTTCTATGGTTCCCCGTATGTTTTTCTTTGTACTCCCCCTCCACTTTTTGTACTTTTATAAAAAAAAAGAATTTCTTTCAAACCATTTCCTCCTTATTTGAGAGTCTTTTTGAGATAACATTTGACAGGGTGCAGTGTTAGGTTAATAATTCAGTTACACATTTTAAAAGAAATGGTAATAATTCTAAATAATCTGAATACTACTAGAAGTGTCGTAGGCTCTACTTTAACCGTAACTGCCAGCTTTCATATTTGTAACGATTTATTTTCAATTAATATATAAAAAGGGGCTCGTAGCAAGCCCCGTATAAGGAACTTCAGCCGGTATATCTGAAAACCGTGGGACTGTTCAGAATTTCTTACTTTTATATTATTCGCCTTAAGTTGCATCTTGAAGGTCCATTGTTTCAATCGACCGATTGTATGAAAATCTCCTGTAAGATTTGTTAAGTCTTGTCCGTACACCTAACAACGCATACACGATGTATGCGTATCTAAAACTTAGCCTGTTGTATCCGCCTCAAAACCGTTTATGTATTTGCAAGACTTTCGAAATTCAAAGCTCATTACGTAGTACACACAAGACAAAATTTTCCGAATATTATTTTTTCGGTTTTTTATTCGTATGCGAGAACAAAGATCGTGTAGAAAAAAATTTTTTCTTTTTTGTTGTAAACATAAACTTTGTGCAAAGCAGTATCCAGGTGCATCTTAATGTTTTAGACTTTTTTTTTGTCAATTTTGCCGACGTTTCAGGGCGCGTCACATGTATTATATTAAATTTATAACGAATTTATTTAAGAATACATACGTGACTGGTTATCATTTTCCATATTTTGTATTCTCCGATTTTCACAATTGGGAGCAAAACGAATTTAAGGAAATTGATAAAAAGTTTGATGCTTCACGAGCTTCTTAAAGTGCATATAATACAAACATAATCATATATCTGCCCGACGAGTAGTTTGTGCCCATTTAATCGTACAACTTATTAACTTATGTTGTTGCAAGTGCTGTAACCACGGTTCATGTTATGTTAGCGTAAACTTATTGCAGTTTGCGTGCACATGACTGGTAAATGCGGTTGGCTGGGTCGGATCGATCGATAAAATTATAAAGTTCTTTGTCGCCAAAAAGACATACGGACGCATATACAATTTTCACCTTTCATCATACCCTTTATTCTTACTTCAAGTTGAGGAGAGTAATACAAAAAAAAAAAAAAAAAAAAAAAAAAAATTAAAATAAAAATGATAAAAAATCAGAATAAGGAAAAAGGATAAAAAAAAAAAAACGTTTCTTTCTTCTTTGCTTTGCCGTTGTGTTCATATCATATTTTTCTGTTTCAAAGAAATATTTGTTAATAAATTTTGTTTTCACTTTAATATGCAAAATGGAAACGACCGCACTCATTGCTTTTAGTTGCTTCGGGCTCTACAAAAATGAAGGTGAAACAAATATAGAAACTATGCTCGCCAAAAGGCTAACCAACCGAAACAGTTTTATTTTTTTGTATTAGTTGGTTTTGTAAGACATAGCAACGAGCCGATCGCAATTTCCGATCAGATTCTCAGATGCTTCTATTAAACATTCAAAATCCTTATTACGCCCAAGTGTCAGTGCGTTGTATTTCAATATTTATTGGAACTGTTTTACTCTTTCAGCTGCAGCTTGTCAAACATACATGTATGAGCTTTTAGTTTTTCATATCAATTTCTAGCAAGTAGAGTACATCAGCAGTAAGTCTTAGGCGAAGGGACGTATGGACGGACAACAAGAGTAGTGAAACCGTTGCATTACAAAAGGAATGATGAAATTAATATATTGGCATCATGTAGTGTTTGATTTTCACAAAATTTTGTTATTGTTTTTCTTTGCGTTGTTTTAACCAAAATGAATATTGCTCCTGAGTTTCTTGGTGTAGTATGTAGTCAGTTGTTTTATTAAAGTTTCTATCATATAAACTCTCAAAATAGCAACTATGACAACAACTAACTAATAGCGTTTTTTTTTTTTTTTTTTGTTTTTAAGAACATACCAAAAAATGAGTTGCTTGCTACTCAAGCATATGATGAAAGAAATTTAACAATGTATGAGAAGCATTCGGTTAGTACGGCGAAGGAAAAGCACAGAAGAGATTCTCAATCATACTTCGTTTTAACCGTAATCGGGCCATGAATTGTCTTTCAGCTCCAATATTTAATCAATTTCTTGATTATTTCAAAAATAATTTTTTTTTTTTAGTTTTTATATAACAACACTTGAAAAAAGCCTAAGATGAAAAAGTAAAATCAGAGTTAGTGATGATATCAAAATGAAATTTTTTCATAAACTGTATACTATTACGCCACGATGTGACCCGCAGTTGCCTGGTCAGCAAGGATTTCCCTCCTATATGGACTCCTATACAACGACAAAATTTCTAACAGCTAAGTCGTGACCATCTACACGTATCATATATAAATTTTTTTCTTACTTTTTGATGGTTATTTTTATACAACGCGAAATCACAAAAAAATTGCGTATAATATCTTACTATGTTTATACATAAATAAAATGATAAACAAAGCCAATGATATTTTAATTATTCCCATGATTTTTATAAGTAAGTGAAATTCACGTCGTGATATGATTCGTTATAAAAACACATGGCACGATTAGGGTTAAAGAAACGGAAGATTATTCTAAGAAAAAGTGATTGAACTTTAGCGAGATATAACGATAGGAAATTTGCAATTCAATTAGGGTACTGTATACATGACTATATATATACATAACTAAGTATATATATACTGTACTAAACTATATATATGTATATATAACTAGAATAGATTTTTTTATGATGTTTAAGCCTTAAGCTTTATTGGCTTTTAAGTTGCTAAACAAACTTAATATATGACTTCTAGTTTATGGCGAAACAGATAACAAGTTAAAGTTATGCAGCAACTCAAACATGTGCTCTGGAAGAATTTTAAATAAAGTCGCTGTGCAGTCAGTACATATATGTATATATGTATGTGTGTACCATATATTTATATCACATAAATGCATATATGTGTAACTGTATGTTATACATAGCCACATACATATTCTCGTGGGCATATAGGTGCTCATATTTATATATATAGAGATATATGATTGTCTGTATTTATGCTAGAATAACTTTAAGAGTACATTTCTGGGGAAATGCAAAAAATACAAAAAAAAAAAAAAGAAAAGAAAAAAAATCGTTGATCTTAAATATTTTCAACGGTGCCGTTGCAGCTGCCATTGTTACCACAATTCCGCACCAAAGCAATCAACATGAATATGAAAAGCCAAAATAATGTGAAAATACTGAGATAAACAAAACAAAAACAACACAAAAAAAAAAAAAAGCTGAATAATATAAATTTTTTTTACGTTGAAACACTTACGCACAAGGTAGATTGGAACAGCATGCACACAAATACGCATCCGGTACACACATATGCAAATCGAAGTTCATAAAAAAGATCCATTCTCACATGTGCATCCATTCTATATGTGCATATATATATATATATATATATATATAAATACATATATAAATATATGGGCTATACTTGTCTCTTGTCGGAGTTTTTGTATTTGGTAAAGTGCGGCTCCAAAAATAAACAATTAAGAATTTTACATTTACAGTAAGGTTCGAATTTTGAATACCAATCACTAATCAAGTAAACATATATATATGCTATGAATATTAAAAAATTATAAGCTAGAAATTGTTTTCAGACAATGCTTCTCGTCATGAACTAATTGGCCTACGAGTAGAATTTATAAATGTCGTTGGGTATATTAGGTGATTATATGGAAAGGAAGATAGGTTCTACCGACTTGTTCCCTATTTTAAAAAACTGTGAACGCATTTAAAGCTTCCGTCTTTCTATATAGCCCAAGCAAGCGATTTCAATGCTATTACCCACCGAGCAAACACCGGTCCCCGCGAATTCTCCTAGTCACTACACTACTAAAAAGGTCCCAAAATTACCCTTCCGTCTGCCAGGCCGAAGCGGAAGTTTGCCCCGGAGAGTCTTTGACGCCCATGCTAAGAGAAAGAAGAGAAAAAGAAACCTAACCTCCGATCCCATATGTCCTAAAAGATAAGATTTGAACGTGAGATAGAAAAACTGAAGCTGCAAATAGGTTTTGCATTGAAGGTTGACATTTACCCTTAAGGTACATATTTTTTTTAAATATTTTTTTTATTCTAAACTCCGTATGCTACAAAAATATCATGGTTAACTATTCTTCGTTAGCAAGTGAGGACCTTTCAAAATTCGTTAAATGGCCATGAAACGCTTACAAAAAATGTAACTTACCCTAGGCGCCGTAGGGTAGTACCTGTGGAAATATTCACAGAGACTGGTTGAGAAGCGAACAGGACGCTTGAATAGATTAATTTGTTTGTTTATCAAAGATTTTTGCTCGGACGTAAATAATCTTCTTCTTGTTTATTTTACGACTATAAGATTTTTTAACTATCCGGATAAGCTTTGCTACTACTTGCTATCAGTCAATTAATTAATTAACAATTTAGACGCCTAGCGGATGTAGGTATCGATGAATCTTAACTCCTTTCCAATCCTCGCCCTTTTCAAAAAAAGTCCCCAGCAGAAAAATGTGCGGAAAAAATGTTAATCTGAAAGCTTCAACTGTTAAGGCCATAAAATCTCTTCTGTTAACCAGGCCGGGGAACAATTCCAGTACTTATATACATTTATATTATATATACATTTATCTTTTTATAGTACTTGCTTGAACTAATAGGTACGTGCGTATGTAAAGATATATATATATGTATATATACAGCTTATTGATTGGATATAATGTGGAGGAATTCTTTAGTAATATCTATGGATTTTTGACTTAAAGCATAGTTCTTTCTTTTCATTGACGCTCTCATATTTGCTCTGCTTCTCAACAAAGCATACGGTTGAACTTCAATTACTCAACGAATTGCTTTTATGTATGTACATTTTATTTTAAATCGCTATCATTTTGTAATTGCGTTTGCAGTGCATAAAATTCTCTTTTAGATTAATATCTAAGCACAGAGTTAACTATTTGTCACTTTTACAATTCATAGGTTTTCTTTTCAGTTTAAATATTTGCTAAAAAACTTTAGATTTCTAGATTGTATATAATATGGTTGTACGCGGTCGTGCATGTGTTTGTATGCGTGGATGTCGATGTGAAAAATGTATGAACGATAGCTTAAGGGGTTACCCCTTAATGACCTCAATTCTTTTGAATTGCATTTTTATGTAAGTTTGGTTTCCTTTCATCTTTTTTTCATCATAAATTCATTTCTAAACTGTGTCTTTATTTTGTTCCCTTCCATTTAAACATTTTTTTCTTCTTTTTTTTTTTATTAAATCTGTGATATTAACATAATATCACAGGTTGAATATGTCATGTGATTAATGTAGTTTTAATGCGTTATGGAATACCGACAATTGCATGCATATATATGTATATAGATATTGACATTGCATTCAAAAAGGCATGCATCGAAACGAAGTACGTACGGATGGGGATAACTTGAAATTATCGCTCTAGTTTAGAAGATTATATAGTTAATGTTTTTTTTGTCAAAAACTGTTTTTTTAATTTTCTGTTACGAATATTAATCTATTCGTATCCTTATTAGAAATTCCTTTGGGTGAAAGATAAGGTAGTGGAAAAATAGTAATCCAACAGGTCAAGCATTTAAAAAACAAAATCGCTTTTGAAAAATATTAAAAAATGGAACACCCGCAGACATTCTCGGGAGATATATTCACTTCAAGGGTCGCCGAGACGACTCTCAAACTGTAAGTGGCTCAAATTTGAATGTAAAACAAATTATTAAACCCACATTACTATATCTGGAGAATCACATCGGGTGCAAGTGTTTTAAAGAAAAGGCTCAATTTTTAATCGTTTAATAATGCAAAATGTTACGATTAAAACAATATTGCAAAAAATTCAAATGGAAAAATTAATGAATATTTTTTGAGTTAGCTTAGCTGTCCATTGTTCAGAGTCGCTTAAGGAAGGTCAAACGCTGTTGAGACTGTCGTACGTGCTTTAGCTGAGCTACCTAGTTCGGAAGATGTGGTGAAATTCTAAATTTTGTCTCACTGACACTCCTCAGAGAATTCCTTAGAAAAGAATAGCGCCCTGACACGAACAGACGGACGGATGAAACCCAGCCTAACGTACGAACACATTTTCAGCCCCAGGCTAATCTCTACCCTGCCTTACCTAATGATCTTCTTTAGCCCATGATGGTTCTAGGAGTCGCGAAGTCGGATCCGAATATCCCTAAGCTCATTTTCTTTCATATAAACTCCAGATTTGACTTTTTACCGCAAAAAAATTTATTAATATTTTTCTCCATTAGTTTGCAGACGCAACGCGATAAAAATGCCCTTTCACAAACATTTTCCCTCATTTGCTTTCCCGGACGATTTTTTGCTCGATCAGTCCATGATTTGCCAAATACTCTATGATACTTCTCCGAAACTAAAATTCCACTACCGTTTTTCGAAGGAGGGAAGCACTGCTGATATGGCTCTGAATTTTTACTCCCAATTTCATATCGACAATAAACTGCACAATATTTTTCATTTTCGCAGACATGATATCATCGAATATAATGAATAAAATGTTTTTTGAACAATTTCTCTTGTATTTTATCTACGATTTACATTTTAATTTTTGTTGTTTAATTTACTCTCAAAATTATTTAAATAAACTAACATGTTATGTCGTGACATTTAAACAGTAAAAGTAAATGTGTAATAGAAGCAAACTTCAATTATATTATGCTGATAAAATATTCCGTTAAATAACTTCATGTTAGAACGATAGATAGCTTTATATATCAGAAATAATGATGTGAATATAAAACAAAAATTGAAAATAAATCTAATGCAAAAACTGATTTTAATATAATTGATGAAAATGATAATTAAAATAAATCAGAATAATAAATGCGGGTGATTGGTGATTTTCCGGATGTCAATCAGGTATAAAGCATGCATTAAAAAACTATTACATCAGACAGGTCAACAGATGGTTGGCAGTTTTTAAGAAAAAAAAAAATAAAAAAATATTAACAAAGAATTGTGTATTATATTAATATAAGAAGTCAAACGAATCGATATACAGGACCATTTAAACTTTTTGATAGATGTGCGGCATTCTTTTATACCCTTTCCGCTTTTCTTTTGTTTTCTTTTACGAACAATCACTTAAACGATATTCGCTATAGATGTGGTCACATTGATGTTTAGTAAAGATTCTACGATGTCCGCTATACGTATAGACCCATTGGTGGTTAGTAAAGCTTCTCCGTAGAGGGGTGGGGGGTGAGAATAGGTAGAGCAGTAAAAGAGAAAAGAAAGAAGAGGAAAAATCAGACTTGCTGGCAAATATCACTGCTTGAGGTAATGCACTGACATTAACAAAGTCTGCCATCTAACCAAGGATTATAGCCCGATAATGTTTGCTTACTAACCTTATAATGCCTTTAACCTTACATTCGAATAATTGAACTTTAAAGTGACGTTCACCTCCTCTTGAAAGAAGAAAACAGAGCGCTTAGAACTAAACGAATGCGGAAACCTAAGAATAATATGATAATTTATTGATTTCGTACAATTCTTCAAAGCTAAGCAACTCGACGAAAAATTTTGTACTGCATCCACTGTCGCATATCTTGGATATTTTGCTTTAGAAAAGTACTACAATATATCAGCGTCAATCAACAATGGGTTATAATAAAAGTATGCCCTTAATTTAACACTAATAATAACTGTATAATACTTGTAATATTCATTAAATGCAAAAATTTATGTAGCTTACCTTGAAATGTTATAAACGGAATGACGAAAAGAATGCACTAATCCATTTGTTGTAGTGGCCGATAGCCAACTACACAGACAGGATGTCATATTCAGACAGATTTGCAGTATATTTTTTAACAATAGCCGATAAATGAGCAAACGCTTGAAGTGATATAGTTACCCAATTAAGAAAACATCAAACATGCAGATAATTAAAAAGGAAACAAGTCAACATGTACAGGCATGGAAACATATATATATATATATATATATAAATAGAGCATATTTTTAAAAACAAAAATCTAATAAACATCTTTTAATCACACTCTAAAAGAATTTAATTTTTACTCGGGGCAACATTGTTTAGAGATTCTATGCGCAAAATATTTCATCAGATATTTTGCCGTTAGACTGTCGCTTTTGTTGTCCTATTTTTTTCATTCCTCATATCAATTTTTTCCCTTGTTAAACCCATCACTGAAAGATTTTTTGTTTTTTTCATAGTTTATATAAATCCATCCAAAAGGAAGTTTCAGAGAGACCCTATAAAGTATATATGTCCTTGATCAGCGTGAAATTCTAAATTGATTAAGCCAATTCTTTCCGTCTGTGCGGTCGTCATTGTTGGCAGTCTTGCAAAGATTAAGATATCGATTTCAAATTTGGAGAGCAGAAAGCGAAACGCATAGCAGTGGGTATCCGAGATTCATCTCTCACGGAGTATAACATTCTTACTTGTTTGCATTTTAAAATAAATACAAATGAACCCACTATAGTGGGACACAACCACTACATGCCATTCTATATATCATATAATGCCTTTTCAAAATAAATTGTTATATACGATGTGGTCGGAAAGGTGGTCCGATCACAATCGCGTTCAATAGCGTTTGGGAAGTGATTCTGAATCGATCGTTAAGATAAACGGTGGGTTTATCTGCAGTGGGCCTGGGTTTTGCATGCATTAATACACATTTATATCACGAGTGTTGTACAATTTCATAAATTTTCAGTATTTTTTTATGAATCTTTTTTTAAATCTTTCTTATTACTTTTTTTACAGTTTGAAGTATGTGCCATTTTGTTGTCCATGGCTGTGGAAATAAACATATAAAAATACGTGTACTCGCATTTCATATAAATGACTTGCATCTCTATACCAGTAAAGCATAGATATCTGCTACACATGTTAATTGTGTATATGTGTATTATAACGAATTATGAAATAAAACATGTACAGCACATATGACTGAAATGTTTATATTGCACATAGAGACAGAGAAAGAGAGAGAGAGAGAGAGAGAGAGGGAAAGAGAGAAAGAGAGAAAGAGAAAGAAAAGGAGACTAGATCGATTTCATGTTCCCGTGTATGGATGAAATATTGTTTACAAACGAACCAATGACGACACTACAGCAAGAATGTCTACTATCCTTATATATAAAAGCTATTGACTTCATTGTCTATGATTGACAATGTGACAACGAAATGGAAGTAAATTAAAATTCCTTTTTAAATTTTATCACAGCTTAAAATAAAATTTCATTAATTAATTGTTAAATCTAAAGGTTATAGCTTTTAAGTTTGTTGCGCGAGATTGCGTTGCTGCTCTTTCCAGTCTTACGATTTTTTTTTATTTTTGCGTTTTTTTTTTTTTATGCAATAAATTACGTCTGTTAATAAATCAGTGGACAGCGTTACAATTTAATTGGAATTTTTTTTTGTTTTTGCGTATACGCCTGGTTGTGTGCAATTTTGTTGTTGGTACTCATACGCTCAGCAGTGCACTCATGTGTGAAAAATACTTTCTTTTTTATTTTTTTTTTATTTTGTTTTTTTAACTGTAAAAAAGGCAAAATAATAAATAACGTTTTACTTTGTAAGCAGCAGCAATTGGTGAATGAAAAAAATAACCATAACTTTTTCGTTTCCCCTTAAAGGATAAAAAGATTTAATTTAACTAATTGAAAAATTGAGCGTAACATTAAGAAGAAAGAAAGTCTAGTGCAAGAAATTATATTTCATTTCGCTTTAAAAATCACTACGAAAACATTCGCAAATATTCAAACTGTATTTTTCACAGATTTACTTATTTAATATAAATCTCTCGCGCTTTAACATCGCGCTTTCTACATCCAGCCGCGTATAATGGTCTATGAAGAACAATAGAAAATAAATTCACATCTGTTACCACAAGCCTTCCTTATATAGTGTTGACAGGCAAATACAAATTTAGGTTAAATGTCTATGAAAAGTTGAAAATTAAACAGTAAAACAAAAGGAAATATTTAAACATTTCCTGCGCAGTGTGTGCATGTACGAATAAAGAGAAGAATGGTTATAGAACTGCAATTACAAATATTGATAATATATCGTCCAGAATGTGGTTCGGTTGAGAGTGACAATTATTTTTAGGTTAAGAAAACAACCATCATCCACAACTTCATTGTTATGTCTTTTATTTTTTTGATTTATGAAAAAAAAATTTTTTTTTTTTTTTTCAAGCATTTAATAGTAGCAAAATTTTCCACAAAAATATTTTAATTAAAATTTAACAAAACAAACATTTGCCAATCTTCTGAGGCGTTTTTATTTTTAACTCAATAATAAAATAAATCTCATGTGATTGTTTTATATTTTTTAATCTTTTCAGATTACATCTTTAAGCTGTACGGTTCTCCTACCCACAACAAACCAACAAAATGATTGATCGTCGAAAATTCTATCAGTGGTTCAATTATTTGGCAGGTGTATGGTTCATTATCATGGAAATCAGTTTAAGCGGTAAGTTTAACTACGTTTATCTCTTATCAATTGATTTTTATTTTAATATATTTTTTTATATATTATTGCCTACTTTTCGCCGCGTTGTATATTTAATTTTGTTGCGTGCGTAAACTTTGATGAAAAATTGTAAAGCTCTCTTTTTTTTTAATAAGTTACTGAAAGATAAGCATAGAAAATCCCCAGTCCTCTAGTCCTGCCATTGATCCCACTAAATGTAACAATTACAAGACTAACTTAGAAGAGATATTTTTAGATTATGCAAATAATTTTCTATTGATTGTTAACGATAATCCCGACTTGGGCAAACAATATATTAGGTTGAGTCATAAGGACTTTCCGTTTTTTTTATCAGACATTTATTATGCTTCCATTGAATAAGAAAATTATTACAATTTATTACGTATTCATCACTATAGTGCATGACCTTCTCCCATCTTCTTGGCAGTTTATCAATTTCTTTCTTTTAAAATGTGGTTGCTTTGGGCTGGAATAAGTTCTCGACAGTGTGACTGACTTTTCGGAATTGAAAAAGTTTCACTCAAAAAGCTCTGTAAAGTGCAGAAAAGTGATAATGTGTGGGGGCTAAGTCCGGGGTGTAAGATAGGTATGGTAAAACAGACCATCCAAGCTCAAGAATTGCGTGTTGAGTCATCCTCGCTGAATGGTGGTCGCGCATTGTCGAGTAAAAGAATGATGTTTTTGCAATTGACGAGTGCAGGATGCTTTTCGTGGAGTTAGTTTTGCACTCTTTACAACTGCTGGACGTATCTATCCGAAGTAATCCTTAAATTTGATTTCATGAGCTCGACAATCCCACCATACACACATTAAAATCTTTTTACTACCGATGCTTGTTTTCGGACTGGTAAGGATAGTTCATATTTATCAAGCCATTACCTTTTGCGGATGTACCATCATAGGTAACCCATTTTTCATCGCCAGCTATAATCCTATTTAAAAAAGCCTCGATCTTTAACCGCGAGAGCCGACTTGTAGTGATTGATATGCGATTTTCTTCATTCCGTTCAGTGAGATTGTGAGGTATGCATACTCGATGATTTTACCTAATTTCTCCAGGTGGCGATTAACAGTTGATTGTAAGGCATTCAACTTTTTTGCTATAGCTTTTGTTGATTGACGTGGATTTTGCTCCAATATTCCCTTGAAAAGGTTGTCATCACAGTGGGAAGAGTCACGGTTATTTTTTTCAAATCGTGTCTCCAATTTCTAACTATCCGATCAGTTACAAGTCCTTTACCGTATAAGCTGCACATTTCTTCACCTGTCACCGCAGCGCTATTGCTTTGTTTAAGTTACCAAAACATTACATGTCGAATATGAACTTTTTGACATTTCAAAGGTTAGGAAAAACCGTTGAATGTAACATGTACCACATAAAACAGTTAACAGAAGGCTGACTAAATGAATCCTCATCTATGTAGTGAAAACGGAAAGTCGTTTGTTTCGATGACATATGGTGGATAAATACGAACAACAGGTTTTATCTACCCAACAACGGAAGTCATTTACGATTCGTTCTAATAATTGCGGTCGAATCGACCGAATAATGGGTATTTCACTTTCTCCAGGTAAACTACTTTTTTGAAATAAGCTTTAATGTTATTACAAGTTATGATGTACCTTTGGATGGGCGCACTGTATGCGATAGAATTTATTCAAAAGCGCATTTAACGTATTTAAGTTTTCTATAGCAATCAACTAAGAGAGAGCCAAGTTGAATTTGATGTATTGTTTATGTCATTTAGCCTCGCGTAAGGTATTCTAAGGAAGAGTTTACATAACGGATATCTTTGTTTTACTTTCGTATTTAGTTGAAGAGAAACTGTGAGAAGAAGTAACTAAATCAACTCCGAATTTTATTGAGATTTATGTGCGAATCAAATTCACATGGAGGAATCCAAACAATTACTGAGGATTATTTATAACTAATCGATTTTGAGTAAATGCGATAGCCATCGATTATCGACTCGCTGTAACGAATAGTGAATTTACATCCATATACACTTTTCTTATTATTGAATGAAAAATCTTTTGATCGCACGATTTGCTTGTCAAGCAACATATTCAAATTACTGTCGAATTTACTCTGTTTACTTTTTTTTGTTCAAAATTTTAAAAATCCAAACTTTCGTCTAGAGAAAATACTATAGATACGGAGATATATACGTAAGCACGGATGAGCGGCAGGAAGGGATGACACAAACCGTATTACAAAATTAATGCACGTCCTTATTTCCCTTTTTCTCTTCAGGTTCTCTTACCCACTAAGCAAATACCTTTGAAACATATTAGCCTTAGTTAACTGAACACAATGCACACATATACATCATTCGTTATTAAAATACTAGCATACATTGCTTTCCATTACTGCAGCAAATTCATAAAAAGCTTAAAAAATTAACTATCTCTGATTAGGTTTTGTTACACAAACATCATTCCTTCCTTTGTCAAAGCATATATGCAAACAGCAACGATAAAAGTTAGCCATCTATATATATATAGGAAAACAAAAAAGTTATTTGCTTTACTGTATATGTATACATACGCCTCATATTTTGTCGTTCGAATGCAAGGTACACATATGTATCTCTTTAGCTCTTTAAGAAGAGGATTTCCTTAAATGATATGAATCAGGTTCTCTGTTTCCAGGCTACCTTGTACATATACAAATTGCATAAAAAATTATACACATATGGAAATTTAAGTTTGTACGAGCAAAAGATTTAAGGTCCGTGGTTAAGGGGCTCTCTCCCGACAATATGAATGAAGCTTTTATTATCGTTCATATAATCCAAGTTTTATATTTTAAGAGGAGGACTTTTTATACCCATCATCGCAGATTGCGCGGATATTGATTTTATCAACACACTTGCGACACTCAGCAGAAAGCTTTAAAGACTTCATAACGAAGATGTATTCTTGAACAACATTTCAGATTCTCAATCGATTTAAGTACGGCTGTCCGTACGCGTACTAGTCTATGTAATGCCTGTGGTTAACTTTTTCTGCTCACTTTTTTTTTTCGATATGATCAATCAATAGGGGATGTCGCCTATAAACAAAGCAAGGAGCCCTGCAAAAGGGTAAGAAGTTGAGAAAGAGAATGACCGTAAGCATAATTGATGTGGTCTATAACTCTCCAACTTGGTTTGATTTTACAACTTTTTCAAATTTTTGCTCATTTTATGACTAATCACTTAAAAAAAAAAATGAATAAATAAATAAATAATACTTTGGTCTGTGGAAAATATTTAAATATATCAAAAAGTATTATGAGCGTAAAAAGTGGATTAAATATAAAAGCCACTTAAGCCACCAATTATGTCAATAAAGGCATATGTGACTATAGATTGTATTGAACTATGAATATGAAAATGAGTATATTAACAAATTTCATTAAAAAAAAAAAAAAAAAAAAAAAAAATGAAAAGATAAATAAATAAAAATATGTGAATAAAATTTAAGAGGAAATAAATAAAATATTTTTAACAATTATGACAAACTCAGATGCAATGACGGTTATGGCTAAATGACATTTACAGCTGATAATTTGTGACATATGAAAACAAGTAAACAAATCTGTCTGTGTTTTATCGAGAGTAAGGACAATTGCATACATTCCCATGAAATCATTAGTAGTGAAAGATTTAATGCGTATGATGCGCCCATTTGCTAGTAATAGCTATTTGCCTGCAGTTGACACATCATTATATTCAATTGACAGGAAAGGAAGCCCATCGTACATTTATGCGAATGTACGTGAATATGCGAATATAAGCATGACATATGATCAACAATAAGATTGCCATACATGTAACACTTATTCAAACCAGTAATGCGTGTTTATAAGCATCCATTTGACAATTAAAATAAAAAAAAAAATTATAGGCATAAAATTATAGTAAATTGCTTGATAAAACCATTCAGACAGCGAAAAGGAAGATGAAAACCAAATTGCTGATAATTATAAATTAAATGCAATTTTTTGTTCCTTCGTAAACTATTTAAGTTTCTTGTACATATACAGAGAGAGAGAGAACAATGATAAAAACAAAGCATTTTAATGGGAAATTAAACGATTTTTTTTTTTTTTTTTTTTTTGTTGTCTTCTTATACCTTACGCTTGCATATGCTTATATTTAATAGATATTTTACGCTTCAACGAAATCGCTAGGACCTGCAAGTGCAAAAAAAACGAAAGGATATAGGAATTTAAATGCGTACGCATCGCGTGGTCTTGCGAATCGATATCATGTCATTTTATTTCATGCATATTACAATGGAATGGAAAAAATTAAAAGTAAATGGTTGAGTGAGAGAGAGAGAGAGGGAGAGAGAGAAAAGGCGAAAAAAAAGTCTTAATTACTGACTGGGGAAAGCGTGACATCAAAAATAAAGTATTAAAAATGAAATGTTAATTTATGACAATTGAACGAACACCTCAAACCGCCAGCATTGCCATCACCATGCATGGTATGCATGCATGGCATAAATACTTGCAACTCACTGAATTAACTGCCAACAAAGAGGGCGAAATAAAATCAAGACAACCAGGCGAATAGGCAGCGAGTCAGTTTGGTTGACTTGCTGGACGGTCCGGCTGGTTGGCTGGTTGGTTAGTTAGTTGCTTGCTTGGTTGATTGTTTGTTTGCCTGGATATGGCCTACATCTACATCTGAGCGCAGGGGCTTAATAACATTTATATTACTACTACAATTCTTTCTGATGAACATTGTTTAATTGAAAATTCAATTATTACACACAGACTCGTTACACGGTAGAGAGCATTTGCAACACCGTTATCATCATCATCATGATCATCATCATCACCATTATCATCATCATTATCATCATCATCATCATCATCATAGTCACCGTTGTCATCTTCAGTAAAAACAAGACCAATAACAACGATAGCCGCCAGATATACGCAAAAAATGACATATTATTATGCATATTAAAGTAAATGCATGTTCGAGCGAGGTGCTCGGGTGTTAAATATAAAAATTTTATGCTGATTATTTTAATTATTTCCCTTTAATATAGCATCGGCCGCCGGCAAGACGAAGCGATCAGGTCATCAGTTTACATATATAAAATGTTAAGGGAAAGAGGGATAATTCAATTCCTTCCTTTTATATTTATTTATTTATTTATTATTTTTTTTTTTTTTTTTTGATGTTATTATAATTATTAATAATATTTTGCGAAGGTATATATGCTTGAGTGCCGGTAAAAATTGGTATTTACCGAGATGAATTAAAAGTACGCAAAAAAAAAAAAAAAAAAAAAAAAACAAGAAAGAAAGGAGAACCAAATTGCAGTAAAATAAATATGAGCAAAAATTGTAAACTAACACATGCGTACAATTAATTACAAGTACAACTGGATGAAAATTAAATAAAGCAAATAAAAGAAGAGGAGGATGTATATCTTAAATTTTAACATAAGTTCAGGGCAAGTAGAGAAAATTCGACGGAATAAAATCATTTTAATAATATTTGAACAAATATTTGATTGACCTATGTTTGACTACTTATCATTATTATCTTACGTAAATAATTTCTATTTAATAAGTAAATAGCTTTTAATTTTACAATAAATTTTTTGTATACATACACAATTGAAAGACAATAAACAAATCATATTGAACAATTAATTAATAATTTATTTACATGAAAAGCTTGGGGTGGCTCTGTAATAAGTTACAACTCTCGTCTTCTTATGAAATCGCGAATGATTTATAAATAATTAAACTTGAAATGCGTTCAAGCGAAATTTGCCTACTTTTAGGTGGTAATATATATATATATATATATAGCATATTTTTGCCTGCTTTTTACATTTAAAGATCAAGAGCTACTAAGTTTCAAAGTAATTTAAAGGAATTATTTAACAAAATAATTTCTATTTTAAAGCAAAATTCCTTAGTGATATGCTTTTTTACCCGCGTCCGTTCAAAGCTCAATTTTATGCCGACATAAAATGGAAGTAAAAAGATATATACGTCATGCGTGGAGAAAATGACGCAAGCAGACTGGAATTAGTTGATGGCACATCATTGCGGATGGCGTCTACTTTAAGCATTCATTACTAATTTCGATCTATTCAAGCTTTTAACCGATTCGAGGAGGCATACGAAAACTTTCAGAAAATCTCCCCTATTTGAAGCATTGCGAAAGACGCGCAAGAGGAGCAAAGTATTCACCGAAGCAGCGAACATGGCATACTATCGACACCCATGTTAAGAACACATTGATATTTTTCACATAAACACATGAACTGACTTGTTTATAACATAAACAAAAAAGTGCATCGATATTAAATTCAGTTTAGATGCTATTAAGTTGAGGGCAAGCAAATATCCTTATCGAGGGAGAGCTCAACGTTGGTCTCTGTCGTGAAGACACGTGTGCTGGACGACACATCGAGTGAGGGAGAGTTACTCATTGATCCGGAAGTCACTATCCAACCAATTCCTTCCAAGCGCCTCTGCAATGAGAGCGAATGCCATTTTAAATACCTATCGTTCTCTGGCTGGAGAACGAGATTGCAATGCAATCCAGTCTCCAGCAGTTATTCTTACTGCTACCCACCTACGCTAACTAGCAAAAGTCTTATTAAAGTGGCGTACATTTAATGTTCGGTCTTAAAAGAATAATGCTTCTAAGCTAAAATTCAATGGTGAAGCTAAGACTTCCCATGTTTCATAGGCCTACATTGGTTTGCAAGATGAAATTATCAGGTTCCGTACGCTGTAAAAAGACGATTTAAATTAAAAGCCTAGAATGCTACTAAACAAAAACAATGAATTGATTTCAGAATAAATAGAATCACGCCTAACATTGAAAGTAGAAGAGAAATTTGCTGGACTTGCTGTGTTTTTGAACTCGTGGACTATGTTTTTCAGCGAAAGTGGTCATCATTGCCAAAAAATCATAAAGTATTTAATTTTCGATCTATTCGCTTATGATAGCAAATAAATTAGAAATAAAATTAAATTTTTTTCAATATTCGTTTTCTATGTTAAGCTTACTTATGTAGTCCGGCCAGATTTATACATCATTCGCATGTGTTTCATTTGTTCAGAAAATGTAATATTAATATAAAATTCATTTTTAATTTAATTTCTGTTACTCTGTCAGTTTTTTAGCTTTATCATGAATGATAGTTTGACGCTTCGTTCTACTTTTTTCTTTTTCTTCTTTTTTTTTTTGCAGCTGATTGCCTTAAGGATCTGAAAATATTTGTGCCAGAAGCTGTCATTATGGGTAATGCAGCAACGTTATCCTGTCAGTATGACCTCGAACAGGTAGGTTGTTAAACTGTTATTGTCTAAATGACTTAGTAAAGCAAAAAAAAAAAAACGAACACATGAAGAAATTATTTCCTTTTCATATCTCTTAATAAGCGAGAAAGGGAGAATGAAAGCGAAAAAAAACAACACAACTGAAGAAAGTTCTTTAACAGCCCAGTTTCAGACATAAGGTTAAAAACGTATAGCAGAGGAAGATACGGTAGAAGAATGTTAGCTTCATCTCAAAAATACTTAATTAAATTAATTGCAAATGAAATTCTTTTGAAAACTAATGTTTTCACTTACTCCCTTTCTTCACAAAGCAAAAAGAAAAAAAAAAAAAAACACAAAAAAAAAACAAAAATCGTATTTTTCTTTTTTCTTATCAGGCAGCTTTATATTCTGTACGTTGGTATTTTGGAACAGAGGAATTTTATCGCTATGTGCCGAAAGAGTCACCGCCAACTCTAGTGTTTCCCGTGTCTGGAATAAATGTTGATGTAAGTCGTATAAAGTAGCAAAAAAAAAAAAAAAAAAATTAAAAAAAAAAGAAAAAAAGAAACCCTTTCGCGTTAAGACAATCACTATATGAAAATGCGTACATACGTACATACGATTGTGTATGAGTTTGTAATGTATTCCAAACGAAAGATTGTTAGTTTTAGCTGATACAACGAAAACAGGAGAGAGAAACTCTATTAAAATCATCAACAACAACAACAAATAAGTACGGCTTGTGTTGTTTTACATAGTGTAAGAGTGAATATTCTTGTAACTCCTGATAAGCGAATAAATCATGAACACGCGCGCGTGGCCTCTACAAATACACATTGTGAAGAGTTCTTTCAAATCTAGGTGACGAAGCTCGCAAAGTGTTGGTATGCAGCTGCTCCATATAGTAGGTCTTTATGATTTTTTTTTTTTTTTTTTGCACGCCAGATGACATAGTCGAAGTACATTTACATAGACACATATAGGCGAACAAAAATTCACACGTTTTTATAAAACTGAAAATGTGTATGCAAACAATGTAAAGCAGAACGTTTTCCTTTTATTTTACTTTTTTTTTGGTTTAATCTTCTAAAAAAGCACAAGAAAAAAACAACAACACAATCAAACTGAAGTAAATTCTCTTTAAAGAAAACGGGTAAATAAAAGTGATGAAAAATTCCGAGAATTAAAATGCAAAGCAAAACCGATTTCTCTGTTGAATACAACTTGGGCAAGCTATGGCATCGTCGAGCTGCATTGAAAACTCTGATTCGATATAGATTTGAATCTGTTTTCCTGCGATGTCTTTCCATATAATTCTTCGTGCGAGTTTTTTTTTTTTTTTTTTTTTTTTTTGGGTATTGCAATTTATTTTGTGCGAAAATTTTTTTTGTCCAATTTTTTCTCATTATTTCGTACATCTTTCATATAAATTCTTCAATCGCTATGCACGGCATAAAGTAAATTTTCTTTAATATGTTGCGAAAAATTATTGTTGTTGTAGTTATTTATGAAGTTTTTAAATATTTTCTTTCTGCGATCGCTACAGACCGCATAAAAACGCGAACCGATTTACGTTTCTTGTTATCGAGGATATTCGAATTCGATATCGAATCGGCTAGTTAACGACCGCTCGTTGAGTTGATAGTGCTCAATAGCTCATGACTGTTTGCCCGCTATCGAAAGCAATATGTCATCTTCGAGCTCGAAAGCAAAGGAACGCTCGAATTTCGTGTTCAAAATGAAAATAAAGTAAAATACGGTCATGAAACCATATGTTTGAAAAAGCTAATGGACATGGAAAGAATTTCAGAAATTCGAAAATGTTAGAAAAATAATAATTCTCCATATCGGTACAATGAAATTTATATGAAAAGTTATAAATGATGATGGAATGAATAAACAACTTTTTGTGTGAACAAGAAAAAGATGAAATATGGGATTACTAGTAATTAAGTAAGTGCTTTGGACATGTAATCTGCAGTATCTGCAGAGACAAAAAACCAAACGAGCTCTACAAACCTCCGGTGACAACAAGCAAGTCGTCGTTGAAAGTAGAGAATAAAAGAAAAAAATGACATGAATAAGGGAAGAAAACAAAGAGATATACACACCATATATATAGAAAGTATAAAAATCAAATTAGGTATTAAGAATTAGACAATTTAAATAAATAATAATCATATATTATGTAATAAAAAAAAAAAAAAAAAGAAGAAAATAGTAACTAAACTTTGCTTTATACGACAATATCCAATTTTTTTTTATCCATATATAATATTTGGTTTACCTTCTTCCTCATGGTGTTGATTGATATCACATATAGCACAAATAGCAAACGAGAAGCCGAACTTGATGCAAAAGTAATTGAATATTATCAATGCAAAATGCCCGATAATACCCTTTATGTCTTTCGTAGCATATAAAAGTTCAAGAAAGAAAACCGTAAACTCCCCACAGGTTCTTCTGTGTGAAACAAAATTTTTCATTTCCTTTAACATATTCCTTAAGGTTAGAAGATAAAAATTTCTGAGAAAAAAGTAAACAGAAAAATATTGGAATCAAAATAAAATAATTTATCTTCAAGTGCGGTAGAGTTTTCAATAAAGCCGATGGCCTTAGATGCAAATGGTTTAAGACTTTATAATAATAATAATAATTATATATGTGTATATATGTAATTCATATACATACTTACATACACATACATATGTACGTATATATATACAAATATATATACATATATAACATGCCACTCAATAAGTTCGTAGGATACAACTATTCACGATCGTGTGTGATTTTACAAATATTCAAATAAATTCTCTCAAAATTCCATGAAATTTTGACCAAAAGTGTACTAGTTGTAGTAGTTTTCTTAGTGACGCTACTTTTGCTTACTAAAGCGATGGAAAAATCTCAAGTTGTTTATGTCATCCTAAAAAATCATTGAATGATGTGTTATATATAGATATGACATATGTAGAGATATATATTATATACACATACGTATGAGTAGATAGTTAAATTAAAGCGTGAGCTATAGTTCCCCTGTCATGTAACGCCTTACCTACAGATCGAACTGTGCCATAAAGTATGACTTAAATGTTAAACTATAGTACTATGTACTATGAACTATATAATAAGTGACAAAACTGGCATTCAAAAATACTGCAGCAAGTAACTTTACGGTAAATATTGACGTTACATTGTGTGTGTTGTTCATAAGAAATACAAAAAAAAAAATAAGAATAATAATAAAAAAGAATATATCGAATATTTAAGATACGTTTATTGAAAACGTCATGTAGCGGGATAGATATATACGGAATCCACTATCTATTGGAAAATATTACATACATCTGTTCGGTTTTTATGAATTATGTGTATAATCGGTCTGTTTTATGATAATTGAAACATTTTCTTTACAAATGTTTCTTTTAGACAATAATAATTCGTGAATAAATTTTTTGCACTTGGTATTAAAACCATCTGCCGGAGGTCGGACACTTTAACTGAATATTGTTTTTTTATTTTTTTTTTTTATTCCAGTATATATGAAATATATGTGTGCGTATGCTTTACACATCAGCATATTGCATACTTGATAAACTAGTAAACTGTCGAGAAATATATGTGCTTTCTCCGTACGTAACACACACACACACGCACGCACACACACACACTGAAATTACTTTCTTCTTTTTTTTTTTTCTCTGTCCAATGTATTTCTTTTGTTCTCGTAACTTCCATTGACGGTGTATGTCATTACGTACATATGCCGCATGTCTGTTTTTCATTTGCATTTGATATTTACTACCCTCTCTCTGTATATGACTGTTGAAGTTGAGTGACGTTTTATGGACGATTAAAAAAAAAAAAAAAAAAAAAAAAAGGAAAAAAAAGAAGGAAAAATATCCACACTTTATAACTTACAATAGTCGACACTTGAACATTTATTGAAAATGCAAATTTATTAAAAACCTCAGGCCGAAACGGAGAAAGGGAGGCTAAAAATTGACAAAGATTGAGAATGAATTACGTAAAGAAATCGAGTACATCCAACCTTCAATCAACGTAATTTACGCATACACGGTGGTGGTGGTTGGCAGCTTGTGTATATATATATGTATGCAAGGTTGGTGGCACCGTAGTTAAAACGACCCTCTTCGACTTTTCTGAATAAATGAATGCATGAATGAATAATTTTATGAAAATTTCCCATTCACCGTCATTGAAGTAATAAGAGGATATTATTTTTGCTTGGTAGTTTATATAACACATAGCTGTATAAGGGCAAGTGTCTGCGTTAAAGTTAATGTTACGGCTAAAGCATAATCTTCAGGCATAATTTTATAGTGTAGTGATCTTTACCCTCGCAAAAGGTTTAGCACTTGTACATTAATTCAGTTTATAAAGTATGTAAGGCTGTCAGTATAAATGCGTTTGCGTTTTTGTGTGTGTGTGTGTGTGTGTGTGCGTGGATTTAAAATGTTACCCAGTATATATCATGTTAGTTTGAGGACGAGTGAAAAATTTCACACTTTCTTAACTTGACGTATTTTTAATTAATTTTAATGAACACTTTTGCATAGCTCTCGACCATGCTAGCATACTAGTTCATAAAAACACAAACCCGTTTATACATAAATGCATTCAAATATACATAAATATATACATATATGTACATATATATATGTACATATATATATATATATATATATATATATATAT